>NC_056745.1:759002504-759037504 GCF_019279795.1 Protopterus annectens
CTCCCAGATGCATGTCTTTGCAACATGGGAGGAAACCGGAGTACCCGGAGGGAACCCACATGAATGCAGGGAGGACCAGACTCCGCACAGAAGGTACCCCAGCTGAGATTCAAACTGGAGAACCCTGACAACACTACTGCTGCACCACTGCGCCTTCCAAATAAGATACCTACCGTATATACAGATTTTGTTTATTTATTTTTATTTTACATTTGTTGACTGGGATAGTCTGACTGGATATATGTCCATTTTCAGCCGAGGCCTGGGAGAAAAGCTCCAAAGGAAGTAATAGAGGCAAAACTGACAATGTACAATGAAGAACAATATCAAGCAATTTAAACACAGTCTAATAGTCACACGGAGTGTAAGTTACATAATCTAACATGCTTATCATCTGGTTAATTAAATTACAATACAGTAGATTTAAATTAACAATATAATACTGGTACACCAGTGTTACCAAATATTTAGTCAGGCTTGGAGCAAGGACATAGGCATTGAGTCTTGAAATACTGAGCGAGGGTTTTCTTGAATTGAGATAGGGTAGTGTGTATTATAATGTCAGCAGGTAGCGAGTTCCAAGTTTTGCCTACAGAGTTGGCAAACATTGAGTCCCTGGCTGAGTTGTTGTATTTGGTGGTTTGTACTACAAGTCTATTGGATGAGCAAATTGGTCTAAGGTTGGAGTGGGGATAAATGATGTTTTTCAAAACAGGTTCAGGTTGGTTAAGTATTTTGTGTGCCACAATAAGTTGGTTACACTGAATCTGCCTGGTTAGCTCTAGCCATCCTAGATTTTTTAGGTATATGCAGTGTTGTGTTCTATAGGGCAGGCCCGTGGCAAATCTAGCTATGCTATTATAGCAGGCAGTGAGTCTGTTAAGTTCAGTTTTATTTCAGTTGACAAGTAAAGGGGAAGCATAGAAGAGGGTGGAGAGCAGATGGGAGCAGGCAATGGCAGTCCTGGCAGGTGGGGTTAGGAATGGTTTTATTCTATATAGTGAGCCCAATTTTTAATTAATAGATTTTATTGTTATTAACGTGATCATCAAATTTGAGATTGTTGTCTACAATTACCCCAAGAAGTTTCGTGTGAACATTTGGGGAGATTATGGTGCCATTGTTAGACTTAATGGAGAAAGATATCACCGGGGATCTTTGGGTGGGTGAGAAAAGTAGTAGCTTTGTTTTGTTGGGATTTACAATCAGACATCGGTCAGCAAGCCAATTTTCAACTAGGTTGAAAGCACACTGAGTAATTAACTGCAGCTCAGCCAGGGTGGCACCAGTGCAGATCAACGTGGAGTAGTCTGCATACTGAATGCAGTTAGCATTTGGGATGACAGTGTGGAGATCATTAATGAATATGGAAAACAGCAGAGGTCCCAGAATAGATCCCTGGGGGACACCTAGGGTGTTGGCTAGGAGGTTGGATAGATTGTTCTGCCATAGTATGGCTTCTTGTCTATTGTGGAGGTAGGATTGGAACTATTGAAGGGAGTGATGACCTCTGGACATTTTTGTCAAGGTGCGGATAAGTAGATGGTGGTTAACCATATCAAAAGCTTTAGAGATATCCAAAAAAAAAAAGGGCTGAGGATAGTTTGTTATTGTTCCTGTTATGGTTTACATCATTAGTGAAAGTGAGGAGGGCTGTGGTGGTACTGTGATGTGGTCTAAAGCCATGCTGAGATTTAGCCAGTAGATTGTTCTGGGTTAGTAAGTACAAAAGTTGTTTGTGGACGCACTTTTCCATGATTTTTGCCAGTGGTGACAAGATGGCTATGGGTCTACAGTTAGATTATTCAGTAGAGCTACCACCTTTATGGAGAGGTATGACAAGATATTTTCCAGATAGAGGGGGACTTTGGCTTCAGATATGGACTGATTAATTACAGCGGAAATGGGGAATGCAATAGAATCTGTGGCTTTTTGTAAATATTCAGCAGGGAGAAGGTCAGCGGCTAGGGTGGTAGGTTTTAGTTTTTTGATTAGAGTATGAATGAAAGATGTAGAGATTGGTTGGAAGCTGAAGGAGGACTGTATCCAGTGTGTCAGTGGAGTTCAAGGGTAACTGGCAAGCTAGGGCATGGATAGTTTCCGTAAAGAAAGTATTAAAGGTGTTGGCAACATCTGCCTTGTGATTTTTAAAACTCAAATGGTTTCAGGAAAATCTACTTCTGTTAATGAAAACTATACAAGCATGAATAGTGATCTGATGTCAGTTTTCTGACTTCAAATTGCAGATGCAACATTATCAAGTTCTATGAAGCATAATAAAAGTCAACAGTTGGTTCCCCCTGCATTCTATTTGATAAATTCATTACAAGTTCAGTATACCACAGGAAAGGGGAATTTTCCTCTGCAACAACTGTCAGATAGCTTACACTGTTTCACTCAGGAGACTCACAAAGTAACCATCACAATGAATGTAGACTTCCACAGTATCTGGTGAACAAATCACCGATCTGTCTAAAGAAAGCTATATCCAGAATACAAGTTTCATCACATTACAAAACAAGGTGTGTATACATCAGGGCACATTAACCAACACCAGTCCCTTACCCGGTTTCTCCAAGGAGTGTGTTTGCCTACAGACAAAGCACTGTGTCTACTGCCTACTTAAGTTAATCGCAAAAAAATTTACTAACACAGCATTTGGCAAAAACACAGCCCCTGCTGATTACCACATCAATGGTAACCCCCTAAGCACACAACTTGTGGTGAGAGTTCGGGGTACTCAGGTTGACAACCTCACATTCGACCATCATGTAGCGTCAGTGGTCAGAATAGCCTTTACTTTGTTCATCTCATAAGTAAAGTGACTGCATCCAGAAAAAAGATCATTACCTCCCTGTACTCCTCCCTCATTAGGCCAATAACGGAGTATAATGCCCTATTTGGTATGTACATCTCCAAACACCTGCACCAACTGGAAAGGTGACAAATGCCTCACAAAGAAAATCCATAACCTCCAACACCTGTCCTATGTGGACAGGTTCAAATCACTCTACTCACTATCGAACAGATTGTTCAGAGGTGATCTGTGCCTTGCCTACAAGGCAATCTCAGATCCTGCTCTGCTAGAGATGCTCCATATCCATAAGTCTAAATACTCACGCATTACCCACTCGAAAGGCCTAAATCTAATATGTGACATCAACAAAACCCGCTGGAGTGACAGGTGGTCTCCCAGAGGCTGCCCAGTCTCTGGAACAGACTTTCCCATACATGTCAGAGTACCTCGCTGACCCTCTTCAAGCACAACCTTGATGAGTGGATGGGAAACCACAAATCTGTCCCAGGGGGGTCCACCTGTGTCCCTCATTGACAGGGGTGACAGGTGCTGACTGAGATTTCTGTTTTGGGGATAAACTCTTGGCTAGGCTTGTAAAGGCCCCAGGGCCATTAGCCTAGTAAGCTCCTATGATCCTATAATCATTAATATTGCAAGGCACAGAGATATACTAAAAATATGTTACAAAGAGAACAATGAGAAAAAGCAAAGTGAAACACTATATACAATTCTGGACAGCATCATTTTGGCAGTTTGCAGTAGTAAGTAAAAGTCATGTGTTTAGTTCAATTGCAACTATAAAGGAAGATACAGATTTGGATAGATTAGTATAAATGGGGAACAAGTGATAGGAAAAGGTTATGTAAAGTGGTAGAGAGGATAGGATAGCCAGCTGAAAATGAGGAATTAGTGATGGGCACAAAATCTGTATAGATAGGGGTGGTGAAAAATAGACCAGATTTATATTAAACCGGGGATATATCTAGATCTGTAGACAGACAGATTAATAGCACATGGTTCATGTTACATGCTGGCATGCTTTATGTCAATAAATACTCTTTAATGATCACACAGTGCAATGTCATACTTTTGACATAATCTTTCACAAATGGTTCAAAATACTTCTTCTGCCCTCCATTACTTCTGAAATGTGCAGTCAGATGCCTCTTCATTCCACACCATTAATTGTACTTTCATTAAGTTGGCACTCCTTGCTACATGAACCCTCTGTGGTAGTTTTCACACATCTAGTGAACAGACTGCAAAAGAATGCTCAAAAGGGTACAGAGAGACAGGTAAGTCTGACACCACGACCAAATTTGTTTGTGCCACATTTAAAATAAAATTGTGGTGAAAAAAAAAAAACTGACACAGACATTTATTTTTACTTGCATCTTCAATGTTTTAAGAATGGGCCCTGCATAACTCTTTCTAGTTACTCTTATTTTAACATCTGTTTTACTTCAAATAGTAGTGTGGAGCCTTCCATTATACTGTGTTACAGCCAAGATGTCTTCCATAAGTGCATTCTCTGCCCTGTAATATAATGTCCGTCAAAGAAGTCAGCTACAGTTCCTCGATTAACCAATAAAATAATCATAACTGTTTTTTTTTTTCTCGCAAGCATGTAATCACAAATCCACAGACCACCATCTCAAAATGTAGTCATAAAAGTCTAGATTCAGAGTACGGCAACTTGTGTTTCAATGGGGACAAGATGCTGATGGAAAAGTAAGGGAAAAGTAACATTATACTGTGGTCCATTCGGACTTGAAAAAATAGCCTTGGCTTAAAACTAGCACTGAATAGCTATTCTGTAATGACATTCTGGAATCAAGCAAATAATGCAGTAATGCTAACCTTTTGCAATGATGTTCAGGCATTAGTATTCCATACAAAATCAAGAAATATCCATGTTTTATGTTTTGGCCTGTAGCAGTTACTTAAATGCTTATCCAGTTCCTCGTCCCTATATTGGATCACTACTTTAAGCAAAAAGAACTTAAAGCTTGCAATGCACAAAAAGAATAGCCAGGTTGTAGCAGCTCCTTTTTTTTTTTTTTTTTTTTAAAACACCTTTATTGAATTATCACTTGTGACACAGGCAAACTTACATTTATAAAAAAGTAATCAAACTTTATTAACAAATTAACATTAACAAACATTATACTTCACATATATTGTTATATATCATATAACCTAAGCAACATTACATAAATTATTCAGTTCCTGCCCCTTTTTGTTTAAACAAGAACCATGTTTGTTAAATCACTTACGACATAAGCAATTATACATTTATATAAATAAAAACAAACCGACCTAGTCCCCAGTACTTCTCGGTTTGCCATTTGTTAATTCTCGCACTATTTAAAAAGAATTGCATATCACCAAGCTAAAAATGACCATTGCATGGTTTTAACCGTATCCTTGGGGAATCTTAGCCTTCTGCTCTTACACTGTTATTCTGATTACTGTTTTGAGGCAAGCACTACACACTATGGGATTCAGAAAGACTTAGTATGACGTGAAAGCCTTAACAAAAAAAGTTTCTACATTATGCCAAACTTTTACAATTCATAGACAATTCTTTTCACGGATGTCTTCCCTTTGCAAGGGTTTCAGTGCAGAGAGTGGTCTTCTAGTTTAACCTGCATGCTAATGCCGCCCTCCAGGAGGAGGGTCTAATGTTGATTAGCTGTGTGCTCTCCCCTGAAATGTCCACTGCTCTAGATTTACTTGGACAAGTAATTCAAAGGCTTGCTTGACCAAGTAAAATTTTACTCTAGGAAGAAAACTGACCTCTGTCAAAGAACAGTGGTCCTACAGGACTACTTGCATTGTAGATGAGTTTAACAAAGACGTAGTGGTGGTGGTGGTGCATTACTGTGTGTGTGTTGGTTTACATGTACAAGTGTATGGATGAGTGTTGCCATGAGTGTGACTGAGTATGACAGGCTTGTTGTTTCCTGAGTGGATGTATGTGCGTTTAAGTATTTGTAGAGAGTGGGGTAACTTTGCTAATATGAGGAGTGGGTCACCACTAGGCAGAACACTAGAACAGTCAGGTTTGAAAGCCCTGGTCTTCAATTCAGAGTCAATGGCAATGAACCAGTTATGAGGTCTTTTTTCATTGTGGCTAAACTATCTCTGAATCACGTTATCACCATAATGCATTTTTGTTGCCTACCAAAGCATACAACTGTCAGCTCTGAGAACGTTAATATCAGTGGAGAAATAGCATTATGGGAAGTCAATACTTCTGTCAGCATCAATTAGCGGAAAAAAAAACTGAACACAGTCAGTAACCTAGCAATGAATGAACCTTTCACTTCAAATGAATTCTAAATTACTTGTGTACTTCTACTAGAAGCTGAAAAACAGGAAATACTTTTTATAACAAGAAATGACTATGACTATCTACTAGTAGTGGGTTGTGAAATGTGGCTCTGTGTCTCATGTTATATTTCTAAACATAGCATTTTATAGGAGTCCATCAGCTCAGCAAATCTGTCAGTTTTATTTACATTTGTTTCAGAGTAAAATAGTTTTGAAATAAGACTGCTAGAGGCACTGGTATATTTTTAAAATAAAAATGCTAATGAGGGTGAAAACAGGCATAATGTGCGTCCTCAAATAAGCACATTATTTTTCCTCCACAGCTAAATTGAAATACAGCATACCCTTCACATGACAGCTATTAAAATCAGCACTGAAAAAGCACACAGTAATAGAAGTCTGACTCAGAAAATCAATTTGTTTTAATTTATTTACACAAAAATGTTAATCATTTTCACCTCCATACAATAAGACTTAATCATAACTAGAGCACAGTTAAAGCCATGATTCAGAATAAAACTTTGTAAATCAGATGACATGCTCAATCAACTAAAATCATTCATTTACTCCTAAAACATAATAACATACATGCACACTATGCCTGTGCAATAAGCCTGTTAATCTCATAGTGTGGCAAGGATACTTTTCTAGTGCATTGTTACTACCCTACAATATGCATCAAATAATGTCCTACCACATGGGAACATGCGCAGGGGTACTACTTTGTTCCTTGAGTGGACCTGCTGAGTGGGCATAGCCTCCTCAGGTGCTGGGATCAGTAGGGCTCCTGCCTTATGTGAGCAAGAGAAACAGCGTTTTCCTGCATCACCTCTATAGCTACTTTGCAGAGTTCCTGCTGGGCCATTTTGATCAACTGATTTGATTTATTGCTTTAATTTTGTTTACTGGGGTAGAACACACTGATCTAAGCTGACCTTTTGCAGGCTCAGCCCAAGTTACATACATATATAATAACAGTAAAGTAAAATTAAAGGTATAACTACATTATACAGTATAGTGATGTAACACAGATGTAAAAAACTACTACATATATTTACAAAAAGGTTTAAAAAGACTATATCATTCACCTCTCCATTCAATCAGCCTCAGATATGGCAAATGTTGTCATATACACTGATTTCCACAGGGTAAAGCGTATATGGCAAATGTTGTCATATACACTGACTTCCACAGGGTAAAGCGTATATGGCAAATGTCATATACACTGACTTCCACAGAGTAAAGCGTATATGGCAAATGTCATATACACTGGACTTCCACAGGGTAAAGCACGTTTTAACTTGTCTACATTACAGTTAAAATGGTACAGCTCTAGCTCTAGGATGGTGAAAAGTAGATTAAGAAATGCATCACTAAGAAAGTTTAAAAATAAATTTAAAAGGTGCATTTAATATATTTCTGATGGAGAACTGCAAGGCATTTATTCTAAAAAATATGCTGAAGCACCACCAGACTTCCACATTTATGATTCACAGCTTTTCCAAGTACACGTTCCCAGGTGTCTCTGATGACATAGTGAAGACAGAAAAAGATCAGTGCTTACAAATGGGAGGAAGTACCAGACATGACTGTCCTTTTCATGAGCAGCCATGAAGAAGACCAGAGAAGGTTTGTCATGGTGGAATACTGTACAAACAATGGCTGATAACTGCACTGGCAAGCCAAGAAGGAAGGGAACGAACAGTTCAATAGGAGAGAAAGAGCCTCTGCAGTCTGATCAGGAAGCCATGAAGAGCATAATTAGGAAATAAATACTTACATGTTTAAACTGGTACTTTTCTTTTAGTACCCATCACCACTACCATTAGGTACAGATTTGCTGGGTGATCAAAATATGCAGTTGTTGATTTCAAAATGGAATAATCCAGTAGCAGATGACATCACCTAGGATATTTTATATGGACTAAGAAGTTAGTGTCTTGAGAGTATGTTTACCTTAAATCCAACTCCTCTTATTTAGTACTGTGTTAGTTCATTTATTGATTGAGTTGATTAATGGATGTTCAAATGAGCTGTGGACAGTATTCAGTGAAAGACCGGGGAAAAAGCTGCATCACTGAATAATCTAGTATAACAAATTTGTAACAAAAATTAGATATGATAAACTTTAGCATCTGGCATATCATCGGAATGCTTACTTTACAAACAGTATTTAACTATTTACACTGGATGTCAGTTTGACTACAGATATCAAAACAACACATATTTACATTCCGAATGGCATTCAACTATTTACTTTAATTGAAATATGCTAGCCAGAGGTGATGCAAGACCATTATCTTATGGATCTGAATCTGTAAACAGCTGTTGAAACAAATCACTATTTTGCACTAATGTCAAAATTTCTAAAAGATAGAGAGAAAGACCCTCTAAACCATTTAAGCAGTACCAAACATTAAGTGTGTATTTAAAGAGTTCACATACCTTGTGTTTGTTACATGTCCTCAAATGTGAACAAATTTTCATGCCGTGTGTGTCCCTTTCCCTGCGGTTCTGTAACTTCAGAGAAGGCATCCATAAGTAATGGGACAAAGGTGCCATAATGAAGGGTAGGAGGCTTGCCTCTCCAAACACCCAAAGCATACAATCTGTTTGTATTTGAGCAGATGAGGCATCAAGCACATGTAAGCAGTTGTTGTAGACCCACAATGTAAATATGCAAGTGTTGCATGTGAAAATAGATATTTTACTTAAGTGAATTTAAGAAATACCATTAGTACAAGTACATTTTACTGACTCAGTAAAGCAGAAGTGGAAAACATGCAAGTTGCTAGATCCTCTACACAGATTATGTACAGTGAATCCTCAATGGAATTACTGCTAGTTCTTATTATAAGGAGGTGATCTGCAGGTCAGACTTCTAGGAGAGATGCACCATTCTACAAAACAATGAAGAGATGGATAGAGTAAGGGTGAAAAGTTGAAACGTATAATTTAGCAACTGCTAATTCAGTTTATGCTTAAAAGATAATTTATCAGATATTAGAATATCAGATTAATAGGTCCTGCATGCATAATTACAGACTGAGTTTGAAGATGTTTGAATAATCTGTTCAGCTGCAATCCAAATTATAGGCCACAGAGTGCAAGCAAAGATAAGCAAGATAGAAAACTGAAGTATGGATATAACCTTGACTTTGATGTTATTTTATTTTAATTTGTTAATTGGATATTTGAAATCAGAGAATCAAATGTACTGGCTTTTTTCAGTGCAAGACTGCAGTACAGTGAGTATCTGGGAATTTGCCTTTCACCACCCCAGTGCAATCTTGGAGTTGGTATATATAATTAACAGGGGGTGTAGTAGGTGCAGAGGCTTGCCCCTCTGCAAAAAATTGATTTTGCATTTTTTAGAATCATTGTGATTTGAACCAGAGTGTGTTTGAATCTTTGTGAGAATTGTTTTACTGGTACGATAGGCATTTGAAGTTTTGATAAGTAATCAAAAAAATTCACACAATCAAAAAACTAGTCAATTTCAGAATGTGTTTATCCTAGCTGAATAGGACTTCAGACAAATAAATGAATCAAAATCCCTCAAACTGAACTGTTACAGAAAGTCTGTGCTATTAAAAACACTATGGATGTAACTGTAGGAAACTCTAGCAATCAGATAGAAAGATACACAATGCGCAGCACAAATCAGTGAATGAAAGGGTTTATTCTAAAGGGTAAAATCTGAAAGTGATTCACTTGGTTAATAGTGTGTGGTCCAGTCATGAGCAAGAGATAAGTGGCCTCACCCTACCAAACTATAACATTTGCATCCTATCATTAAAAAAGAGGGAAGTTATGGTACGAAGGGAAAGGGATGGTGCTGAAAACCAAACATCCTAAACCTTAAAATTACAATGAAAAGAGAAGTTTTATTGGGTGTAAAAATGAACTAAATACCATGTGAGAAGAGCAGCAGAACAAAGAATGTAATAAGCAATAAACAAAGCAGTGACAGATATGGGTGGAGTAACAACGAATGGGCATCATTAGTTCAGCAATAAAAACAAAGCAGTGACAGATATGGGTAATAACAAAGAATGGGCATCATTAGGTAAGCAATAAACAAAGCAGTGACAGATATGGATGGAGTAACAAAGAATGGGCATCATTAGTTCAGCAATAAACAAAGCAGTGACAGGTATGGGTGGAGTAGCAAAGAATGGGCATCATTAGTTAAGCAATAAACAAAGCAGCGACAGATATGGGTGAAGTAAAGAATGGGCATCATTAGTTGCTAAGGAAGACAACAGAGAGATGACTAGTGGAAGGCCAGAGGAAGAGGCAGACTAGTGCAGTGAAAGTGTGTGTGTGTGTGTGTGTGTGTGTGTGTGTGTGTGTGTGTGTGTGTGTGTGTGTGTGTGTGTGTGTGTTGGGAGGGTGAAGAGAGTCAAAATGAAGCCACAGAAGTTGGTAGTTGATTATGGGATTCAGAATGACAATCCAGCTCTTAATGAGGGGTAGTGACTAGGAAGGGTGGCCCAAAATCTCTTCTCTTGTTCTACTGGGCACTGGAAAATATTAACAAAGCTTCTTTCATTATACTAGAATAGCAGGGCACCAGTTTCATTTATAGTTTGTTTTAAAAATGAGGTGACTCAAATTAATAACATTAAGGGCATTGTTTGTCAGGAAATCGGTCAGGAAATTCAAAACCATAATTTCAAACATGGATTATATGTACCATATTACTAGGTGTAAATGCTTTTTTCCGGATAGGTCATGTTGGACTGACATGATAATAAAAATGAAGGTTAAGTAGGTCTCTGGTATTGACTTTTTTTTTCTTCAATAAAAGGCCTCTAACATTGACTATTTCTGTCAAGGTGCCTTATATAGTACAGAAGGATTCTCGGCTGGGGTGCCTTCTGTGTGGAGTCTGCATGTTGTCCCTCCCTGCAGTCATGTGGGTTTCCTTTGGGTACTCTGGTTTCCTCCCACATTCCAAAGACATGCAGTAGGTGGACTGGACACTGTAAACTGGCTGTAGGTGTGAGAGAGTGAGAGAAAGTGGTAGGGATGAACTACCGTGACAGGGCTAGCCACCTGGTGGTGCAAACCTTGGCTCGAGATGATTGTCACTGTTGAAGTCACACCCCGACCCCATGTGCAAAATGGGAAAAGGGGTTGAGGATGGACGGACGGATGGATGCACAAAAAACAAAGCATGGCATTATTCAGAGTCCAAAATTAAACATTTCCTGTAGAATTGATGGCTTTAAAGTTGGTATCCATATTCTAACATGCTTTATAGCTACTGTGTTCACATAACCTTGAAAACATATATTTATAACAACATAATTCTACGAACTGATCAAGGCTTGCAAGTGGGCACCATTTATTTCATTCTTGTGCTGTTTTTGTCTCCACATTGACCAGGGAAATCTCAGATTTAAAATTGAAAAGCTAACTTTTTCAGCACAGTTAACTGGACAGCTGTATTCACAATAGAGATGCATGTACTTAAAATTGACTGGCATGCCATTATTCAGAAGATAATGCAACGTTCCACTATTGTGTCTACCTTTTCGATTTTTATATTTTGAAAGTTCCTGAAAATGACTCAATTTTTCACACTATTTTCATAGAAAATATTAATCTGGGCAAAACTATAGCTCTAGCTGACTTGTACGCAAATTTATATTTCTTTCCCAAGTAGACAAAAATTAATAATGCAAGCATTGATGCAAATAAACGCAAGGGGTTTAGTTTTGGAATAAAAGTTTCACTTTGCATATACCATCAACGAAAGCTTGGCAAGTATGAAAACCTTGGTGATAAATATCAAATTCATCTTTGTGTTTTGTAATACTCAAACAAGCTATATTCAGTGTGTTTTAGAACAGGTGGCTGATGTCACATTTCTTTACATCATGCAAACCTAGCTGGAATTTGACAATACTTTTTAAATACTCTAGACAAAGGACAGGATCGAATGCAAACTGAGCAAATACAGAAGGTTATTGTAGGGAAGTTTGATGGAAGGAAGCTAAACGAAGTTATTTGGAAACATTATGGATACATGGCTGGAAACAGAACAGTCAGTGAAATTAGGATCAACTAAACTCAGACAGAAAAGAAACAGAAATACTAGAAGCTTTAACCGGTTTTCTAAGAGGGTTGTAGGCAGGCAGATGAAACACTCCCAGTTTCAGTATCAGAAAGCAGCATCATTGCAGTTTCAAAAAGAACTGTTTATTGAAAAAAAAAAAAAAAAAAAAAAACATTTGTGATTTAAAAAAAACAAAATCAAATTTTTTGTTTTCATGGACAGCTTGTAGGGTTTAAAGGAAATAATGATGTTTTCATAAACAATGTAACAATAACACTTTCAAAAATCCTTTGGATGGTTTCAGCCCATAGCTAGCTTTGATCCGAAAGGCCTTGAATAGATTCAACATCAAATCAGACTTGCACATTGTTAAGCTCTTCCCTTATGTGCTTGGCAATTGTTAGCAGACAGTGTTGTGGTGACTAACTTCTCAAAGGTTGGCTAGAGAAGAAAGGTGTTGACAAAAAAAATGCTTTGCAGACCTCCAAGGAAGGTGAAGACTGATTCTTGTCTTACATGTAAATTAGAAATAGCTGCCTGATGCACTCTGACATTCATATAAATTTGACCTGCATCAACAATCTATGACATACAGAAGAACATGGGTTATGGTAGCTGAAAAGGGTCTAGCCCATATTTCTTAGCCCAGATAGAGAACCTCCTCCCCCTGTCCTTGTAGCTCTTCTGAGTGGACTCGCTGGGTAGAAGAACTTTTGGAGATTGCTGTCAGAAAATGTCATTGGACTGCACTACAGTGGAACCAGAGAAAACATAATTAACTTGAGAATGCATAGACCCAAGAGTCACTCATCCAATGAGAGGAGCACCACCATTTTGGAATAGAGGAGAGAAGTTTCATAGTGGGAAAGGGGAGTTTTCAAGCAATGGGAATCATGTCTGCCTTGTTCTGAACAGAGGTATTTTACCTTTTGGAATCTGACTTTCTAAAGCAGACAGAAGTACAGGTAACATTTATTGTTGGTTGGGCTGATGCATTTTGGTGAGCCCCATCTTTGGAAAATCAGCTTTGCCACTAAGGGACTAACAGGCCACTTGTGTGGTATTAGAAGGCAATAAGACTGCCTACAAGGAAAATGGTTTCCAGTGGTATATTGATTACTACAATAAGGTGTCTCAGCACAAACAGAAAAACAGGGGTCTTTTCCTGTTTAAGATACCAGACAAATGCCATCTATTCCTAAGGAACTGACAGAATACCCATAGGGAGTTCTGGATGGCTCGCAAGGAAAACAGATCATCTCTAACTTCTAAAATACTGATGTACACGAGTGACTACCAAAAACATGCTACTCCAGCTGTCTGTTGAAGTGCCTCCCAAGACATGCATGCACATGGGCGCACACTTACACACACACGCACACAGACACATATGATCTTAGCAGAATGACTTCTTGTTACCATAGCCTGAACAGTTAGCAAAATGAAGGGGTATGCAAACTAAAACCTAGTTCGAGACATTCATTACAAGAAATGGGTGTGAGCAGGTTAATTCTTTCCCAATGTATAGTAGTTCCAGAGACCAAACAGCTGGGATACAAGGGACACAGTTCCTCACATGATGCTTGTAAGGGTGGCTAAGACCTTGTACAGAGAAATAATGTCATAGAAAAGTTTCCCAGATGCAAATACACATTTTTACTTGGCCTGGAGTGCACTGTAAAAAGATCTACAGATGTCGAGATTGAATACCTTACAAATCAGAAAAACACTAAATATTTTAGCCTGAACTACAGCCAATGCTATTTGATTGGTATAATATTAGGACTCACATAAGCATTATATCACTTCAGTTAGCATTATGACATTTTATATCCACAACCATTTATAATTGTTACTGATCATAGTGGAGTTATGTCTTCCAGACATAGATGTTAATAAATTCACCACAGAATGTAAGCTTGAGCGGCGAATCTTGACATCAATGTTGAAAAAATAAAGCTATTTGATCTGGTAGGTGGAGCAGAGGAGTAAGGATAGGGCTGCTAATGAGCAGCTTCCTGTGGTCTGGGATTTGATTCACACCTTCCATTTGCGTACTGTTATGACTCTAAGCAAGTGACTTAATCAGATTGTGCTCTCGGCTTGAGTCTGAAAAAGGTCCTTGTGGAGCAGTGCTCTTCTCCGATTAACAAATTGAAATAAATACATTTCTAAGTTGCATGAAGTACTGGTGATGTGGCTGAGCTTTGTCATAGTCTTCTTTGGCCATAAGCTCAGTATGCACCTATGAACATATGAAAAGGCAGACATGATCATAATTCTTTTTGGCACATGGAGCTTCAACTGTTCTGATGTACTACTAGCATAGGAAAAATGGTGTAGGAGCATTAAATGCTTTGAAGATTTATAAGACACAGAACTCTTAGCTCTGCCAAACAGATGAAGGCCAAAAGCTTTGTGTACTTCTGATGGATTCATGGTGTTAAAAGCTGTTCAGCATTTCAGCTTGCCTAATTTTATGTGGAAGTGACATGTTTTACAGCTTTCAAAGCAGTTTTAACTTCTCACCCCTCATCTGTGGTGGTCACTGGACATATTATACTGTGAGACCACAGCATAACAGCTTAAATCTGTGCATAACAAAACTGCTTTTGCACTTCATTGACATCATAAGATGCTTTAGTTTTTTTTTTTTTTTTTTTTTTTTTACAAAATATGGAGCATAATCAGCATGTCCAATGTACACACATTAATATTAAGGTTTATACTTAATATTATTAGCCAATATCATCATCATCATCCCCCTTTTCCAGTTTTCTACATGGGGTAAGGTTGTCTTGTCAGCTGTTGCCACCTCTCTCAATTTGATGCCATTCTGCTACCTTCAACAGTCATGCATCAATGTCACAGGCCTTTGTTCACAGAATCCATCCAGCTCTTTGCTTGACATCCTGGTTTCCTCTTGCCTTCTTCCCGTTTGTCCCAAATCTTCTTCACTACTTATATTCTTCACCAATTATATTATAGTATTAGTATTAGGTTGGTTTTTCATATTTCCTTAAGCATTTTAATCCTTTCTGTCTCTTAGGATGGCAGTTGCTTCCGTTACTTGACAGTACATAATTACAATATTGGTCACAAAACATTGCACTTCAAACTAAAAAAACGGCATGAGTGAAATGTACTGATTGAATATCCACATCACACACTGTTAGAACTTACAGCAGATCGAATACAGAACAGCACTTACATTCTATTCATTTAATTAATATGCCCTTAGGCCACTACATTTCTCCCAGTCAACCTGCAATGATCAGGTTACTTAATGAAATCACCAGGTCAACACACAAGTAAACAGAATACATTAATATACAATTAGTATCAGGTCATACATGAACCTGCAGTTATCTAGGGGAAACCAAAACTTAGCAATAACATGAAATAAATGTCAGTCTAAATCTATAAGCAAGAAACAACACCCTATAAATGACAGATGCATTGGTCAAGCATCACTGTGCTTAAAACAAACTTTTCAAATTCATTATTTTAAACAAAATATAACTTGCATATTAACTGCAGAAACAACAGTGTTATGAAAGGCAGTGGGAAATATGTGTGCAGAAAACAAATCTCAACTTATTTGCTCAAAAATCTGGACAAAGCAAAAATAATAAGTGGATAAAAAAAATCTGTGAAAGTCTTTAAATATTACTCAAATTCACTTAAAAACATTAATGGAACAACAGGTTTTGCAATAACATACATTTAATGAACAGTAGAAAGTGTGAAACACTAAAGTAGTGCATGGAAGACCACAATTATGCTCCAAAATCAGAGACGAGATAAACCTGTGACGTGCTTCTGTTGAGTGAGACCACACTAACAATTGTCACATACCCCATAAGCACTGATAATGGTTGGGACTCACTCAAGAGATGTTCCTTCACTCTGAACTGTTCCTGAACATCTTCTTCATATTCTGCATATGGGACTTTAAAGACATCAGTCTGTAAGTAACTGAATTAGAGCAGTATGTAAAAACTGCCCCTTAATTTTCCCTCCAAATTTTACATGCTGTCTATGCTGACAAAATGCTTTACTGGCTTTCAAAGATGATAAAACAAGCTGTGCTTTTTTTTGTTTTTGTTTTGTTTTTTTAACTTGGTACATGGAGTAGATAAAAAGAGCAGTTGTGTATGGAAACTTACCATAACAGTAGATGCTCGAATGATCACTGCTGCATTAGCCTTAGCTATATGGTCTTGCCAAGGATTTGACAGCCAGCCAGTTTCTAAAGCTTCAGGACACCTTCCACAAACTTAAACCATTAGACAGCTTGAGCTGAGCTGCCTAAAAATGCAGGTTTGAGAGATAAGCCATTCAAACCTTTCATGCCACCTGAGAGGAAGGCTGAGCCCTGAGATAACATAGCTAGGAGTGGCTACATACTACCACTTCCAAAAGAAAAAAAAGCACAATTGTTTTACTGGCTTTGAAAGCCTGATCTAGACTTAGACAAGAAATCAAGCTTGTAGTGCTTTGTAAAAGCATGTACAAAGGACCAAGTTGCTACTTCCAGAACATTGCAAGAATCCATCCCTTTCTAAACAGCCAAAGATGAAGCCAAGGCCTTGGTAGAGTGGAATACTTTTGTTATGATAAGAATAACAAAACATAATAGCCCGAGACAATCATTTGGAAATACTCTGTTTTAACACAGGTATTCCCTTCTTATGTTCACAGGAAATGAAAAACGGATCTGAATATCTGAAAGACTTTGTTCTGTGAAGGTAGTACCAGAGTTGTCTGTGGACATCCTAGGTATGGAGTACCCTTTCTCCCTAATTTTTAGGTTGAGAAAAGAAAACAAGACATGGATAGTCTTGAAGTAAACTCAATATCACTTTAGGCATAAAAGAAGGATTAGTTCTTAAAGAAACCCTGTCTCGGTGGAAAATACAAAGCTTGCAACTCAGATACTCTTCTTGCAGAGGTCAGAACAATCAGTAAACAGTGCTCCATATTAAAGAACCTTAAGTCAGCAAGATTAGCCGTCTCAAATGGGGAAAGTTAATGTCCTAATCAAAGAGCACCATGTTGCAAATAAAGGTGAACTCAACAAACAAAGGCACACAATCCAGTAAGAACAGCTCAAAACACCATAGAGAAAAAAAATCATATATATATATCCAAGTCTGTATATACAGATACAGTAGTTGTTTATTCTAAAATAACTAGCCAGTTAGTCTTCTTACTCAATCAAATACAGCACGTGTTAACTTCTCTACCACAAAATTAAGATCTCAAGGAGGGTCAAAACATGTTAACTTCTCTACCACAAAATTAAGATCTCAAGGAGGGTCAAAACAGTTCTTGTAGCCTTTTATGCAAAACACTTTCACATTTGAATGCATTAAAAAAGGAGGATCCATGGGCAGACATGCTGAAATGCCCAATAAATGAACCTTGATAGAGGGGTAAGAAAGGCCACATAATGGTAATTCACACAAATATTGTAAAACCAGAGAAACACTAGCCCTGAATGGGTGCTGGTTATGCTGTTGGCACCAGCAAGAAAACCTTTTCCATTTGCTAACACATGATTTTTTTTAGTAGCAGGCTTTCTTGTCTCCATTAGTACCTAATGCATTTCCTCAGTAAATAGGTGCCTAAAGGGAATTAAGATCCCATCATCCAGGTGATCAGGTGAAGTTGATTGGGGTTGGTATCAAATATTCCTGTTCTTAAGAGTAGATACCATTCTGTGAGGAGGCTTGTGGTAACTGCCCCAGGCCATTTCCAGAAGAAAGGAGAACCACTGTTGCCTGGGCCAGAATGGAGTCACCACAATGATCTTGTGGGGATTCCTTATGAATTTTCAAAAGTCTCCTGCATATCAGTGGAAAGGTCAGAAAAGCATATAGGAATATTCCTATTTATGTCCAAGGAAAAGATATGGCATCTGTCTTCCAGGCATTCTTGCATGGAGTCCTGGAGCAGAATTATGCCAGCTGTTTGTTCAGAGAGGAGGCAAAGAGGTCTACTTGTGGAACTCCCCATAGATGGATCAAATCTTGGAAGACCCCATGATCTAGTTTCAATTCATGAGGGTCTGCCTTTGTCCTGATCAGCTTGCCTGCCACATAGTTTTGCTCTGATGGGATTTGGGATGCCTGTAGAGTGACACTGTGCTGTGAAGTTATATCCCAAGCTAACTTAGCTAGTCTGCAAAGTGAGAAAGACCTTTTCTTCACTTGCTTGCTGATGTATTACATGACTGTTCCTTGTATGTAACAACTTGAAGAGGTCTAGGGGACCAAAGGTGAGTCAGATAGTTGAGTGCCTCGATCAGAGAAATCATCTCTTTAAAATGTATGTGCTTGCAGCTGTCCTTGGTGGCCCAAACACCTTGCCCTTTAATCCCTCCTGAAACTGCTCCCCAAGTAAAGTCCAAGGCATCTTTGGTGACTCACTGCTTTGGAGTAAGGGAGGAGCAGGGGAGACCTGGATTTAAGGAATTTAACTGTCTCCACCAAGTGATTTCACTTCTGGCAAATTGCAGACCATAGAATGGAAAAAATAATAGCTGTTGGTGGTGGGAACAAAGAGACTTCAGATACCAGTGTGCGTTTTTCATCTACAGTCTTTCCAGGAGTGTCATGAGAATCGTAGATGCCATGAGACCAAAAGTCCTTAAGTATTCCCTTACAGTGACTGAAGTCTGATTGGAAAATCCTAGAAATAGATTTAGGTATAGATCTATTTTCTTCTGTGGAAGAAAAGCTCTCCAGGAATGCAATCACGTGACGGAGTAAAAAAAAAAAAAAAAAAAAAAAACACTTTTGAATGTTCTCTTGGAATCCTAGCTTGTGTGAGGGATCTCTTAACCCAAGTGAGCAATTCCTGACTCTTTGAAAAGACTCTGTAAAGATAAGCATGTCATTTAAAAATGGAAAATGTGGATATTCTGTAGTCTGCAATGAGCTATAACTAGAGCTAGAGACTGAGAACACTCCTGGTGCAGTGGATAACCACCAAAGTGTAAGACAGAGAACTGATAATATGGCCCAGACACACAAAAACTTAAGTCAACGAAGTCTGGATGAAAACAGATGTGATAAGCATCTTTTAAATATATTGTTACCGGGAAACTTAAATGACGAAGAAGGGGTAACATGGTTAAAGAGACAGCATTTTGAACGTGGACACTACTACAAACTGGTTTAGGAAAGAAATATCCATAACTGGTCCCAATGTATTTTCTTTCTTTGTTACCAAAACAGCTCTGAATAAAATCCTTTCCCAAACTGGGGAAGGATGAACTGGATTTATCAGTCCCCGACACAAAATTTGATGAAGGACTGGGGAAAAATAAAGGAAGGGTGGTCTGGTGGAAGAGGAATTACCCCCTCCAAGGGTGGAATTTCCTCCCACTGCCATCTTTACCCTTGCAAAAATGACTTTCAGAAACCACTTGTCTGAAACTATCTGTTGCCAAGGAGAGAAGTAGAGGTTCAGATTTTCTGTAAGGGAAGAAGGACTGCCAGGGTGGGAAGGGGGAACAAAGTCGGTTAAATAATCATTCTGAATTGTTGGACTGTCCTGGGCTTTGGGGATTCCTGTATTGTTTTTGGAATCTTCTTGTCCAAGAAAACATTTGTTTACAAAAATTTTGCTGAGACTGTTTGTTTTGCTTCTTGCCAAAACTGAATGTGGGTTAAAGAATCTCTGAAAATTTGGAAAAGGAGAGCTGAAAAATCTGAGATTCCCTGTATCAACTTGTGCCAATTGTCACACTCTCTGGTAACCTCTGCAGCAGTGGAACCAAAAGCTAAATGTCGGTCTAAAGGAGACTTTAAAAGCTCATCTGTCACATTATCTGGAAGGGTCTGAGAGCATAGTCAGCCCAACCTCCTCAAAACAGTAGCAGTGGCCATAGCCTTGGAAGATGTGTTGATAGAGTCATGCATAAACTTTAAACAATGAGTGGTGTCCTGTACAATGGAAGAAACAAAATGATCTAAGGCAGGTTTTTCTCACAAAATGAAACCACGGACAATACATTTTTCATACTTTCACAATTAGTCAGGATAAACGTTAACATACAAGTCTGACAATTCAAATTCTGAAAAAATCAAAGTTGCACGAGTATACAGTTTTTTCCCATACTTTTCAATTACTTCCCCATTATAGTCAGATGTTTAGCAGCAGTAGGATTAACTAATGCTACAGCTGCTGGATCATGTTTGGGATGAGTGTGTAAAACTTAAAAGATTGATGAATTTTATACAATTTATTTGCCTTTCTAGGAGCAGCAGGCTGACCATCATGAAAACTGCAGGGACCTACACACACATCCTCCAAAGCTGACAGCATTGGAGAAATGTGTGAAGGTTCTGGAAATTCCATCTAGAACAGCTCATAGTATTTTCTGAGGGACAGAGAAACCTCAGTGTTTTCCATTAAAAACACTGGCACATTCTAGAGATAATCTCAAAGAATGAAAAACCGCCACAAAGAGAATCAGATACTGTGCTTTCTTCTGAGTCTGAATTAGAAATCTGAGGAGAAAACCCTGCATCTGTCCCTTCATCTTCCAGTCTAGATTCAGAATCTTGAATTTCTTTAGGAAAAGAAGTATCCCACTTTATTTTACCAAAATCACTTTATAAGAAGGATTAATAGCCTGAATTAGATTGTGAGCCAAATCTAGAAAACTACTCCTGTTTAGAGAAATGTGAGGAGTAGATACCAGTTTAGCTTTCTGCTACTTTTTGACAAGAAAAATGGAGCCAACAGTGTTATTAATGGCATCAGAAGCTTTCCCAGGGATTGGCACAACATTCTGAATAACAGAGAAGTTCTCTCTTGCCCACTTAGGGAACCCCTACAGCTGCAGTCAAAATAGTGACTGGAGGTACTACACCAGAAGGAACCAGGGTAAAAGATCAATGGTCTGAGGAACCAGGTTTTGTCACAGCAGAGTTGCCCTTTTGCAGCGGAGGCAAATTGCTAACATGCTGTGGTGGCAAAGGCTGTTGACTTAACTTTTGCTTTTTGTGTCTGGAAAAAGGCCCGACTGTGGGACTGGTAGCCTGCTCCATGCTCCAGCCAAAAATGGTGCCTCTTTCCTCATGGAAAATCAACAGCATGAGCAGGTAAAAATAAAGTTGTTAAAAGTCACCTTTGTCCCATAAAAACACAGTAAAAAGCACTTTATTACACTTTTCCAGCCACAAAAAAAAATCAAAATATGCACAATTTCTTGCCTGAGGTGAATTCTTTGGCATCCATATCTTCAACACATAATAACATGGTTGCAATCGGAGACCCAGTCATAACCCTTGTGTGTCCACTGACTGTCTTCGCTCCTCAGTAGTTTACCAGGAATTGAAAAACTTTGAGGACAGAGCAAAAATAATGAAGCCAGATCAGGGGCAGTAGAGAGGTACGGCAGGAAATCCTACACTGTATGCTGACAGCCAGACATGTTCCATCATCATCTGCCATTTGAGTGTAACTGCTAATGAATTATTACTCTACTGCTAGTAGAAAAGGTTACCCATTTTAAAAAATTCACATGGTGGCTGTCAAAGGTAACACGGGGAAATTACAAGGCATGCATCATCTCTTAGACTGACACCAGTAAACACCATCAAAGGTACAGCAAATAATGTCACATTTACCCTATGGTGCCAAGATAGTTTGTTCATGCAGTTAAAGTGCTTCATTTATATAGACAGGTGAACTGTATGACATAGTGAAATAGGTACTTCCAAGTAGAAGTCAATACTTCAAAATCTAAAAATGCACACAGTGAAAAGTTTCAGGCAGGTGTCAATGAATCTTCCAAAAATTATAAATAAAAATAAAATAAAATACATAAATAAAGAAAGAGAAATAGGCTTCAGTAAAATCTCACCATTTTACTCTATGACTTTCACCTTTGTTATAAGAAATGTTTTATTTCATTCAGCTATTTTGTTTTATGCTCTATACGGGGCCTTTAAAATAGATAACTGTGCCAGTGATGATTAGACATCAAAACACACCATCATTACCGTAAAATAATAATTCAAGGACGCCACTGTTCTCCTGTTTGTTAAAATTACTGTTGATCTCCCACGTGCAGTTATCAGCTGCATGACAGTGCTGCAGTTTCACAAACGCGCCTTTCGTTTCATTTAATCTTTCATTGCCATAACAGAAATGCTTCAAAAACCTCTTCTAAATGAGCAAATATGTTTACAATCACATACTTACCATATTTGACATTTTTAGCATCAACAAAATGTTTACTGTTTAAAAATAGCATCTCCCCAGCTGTAATTTTATCTCAAAATTAAGCTCTGAATTGGTTAACCTATATACAGGCTACAGTAAATGCTTTTCTGAGTGCATTTTGTGCAAGTGGAATCCAGGAAATGGTATAACAAATAATATGCCTATCTCTGCTTCACGGACACACACACTGAAAACAGGAAATATGACACATCAACATTTTTAGTAACGGTTTAACAACAACTACATGAGCAGTCATAGAATAGCTCTCTGAGCTACAACTGTCTTTAGACTTAAAAAAGAAATATATATTTAGTATGACTCCTTTTTACACAGCACAATATGTATATATTCCTCTACTTATATCTATAGATACACCTATACATCTATTGTCGAACATCAATATTCTACATATGTGTTTTAGATGCAATTAAATGAATTTACCAAGGGCACATAAAATGTGCAACGTATTACACAAACATGACATTTATGCTGCCTGGTAGGCAAATTCTCACTCGGAGAGCTTCAGTCTTGTTCATTATAAAGTTGTAGCTTCCTCGTATGCAGTAAAAAAGGTAAGAAATGGGATGAGAACCATGCCTTTTTTATTCAGAATGATCAAGGACACCAGTATTACTAGAACTCTAAACGTAGGGCCTTTCTCTTAAAATGGACCACACTAATTTATTGTTTAGAAAAAGGCATCTTCTACACTTGGCTGGCAGAAAGCTTTTAATAATAAAGATCTATTTTTCTGTGCAGGTTAATTCCACAAATGACATTAAATTTTGAATGAAAACAGATATTGAAATTTGAAAAAAAAAAAAAAAAAATCACAATCCCTACCTCATGCAAGGGTTATTGCCCTGTATTTTCCAACTTACAGTACAGAACCAAGACCTCCTCTTTTGGGGAAAAGGTACTGGTATTGTACAAAAGAATGCTTTGACAATGGTTATAAAAGTAACTTCTGTGAAAATCAAAATGTTTAACATCAATGTAAAGTGATGCAAGGTTTTTGGAGCCACTAAATCCTGATTTATTATGTTATAGGAGGCCTATGTTAATGTAACAGAGTTCAAGAAGCTGAGCTATACATTAGCATCAGCCCTCCATATCTCTCAACTATCCAGATTTGTGCTTTATGTTTTTAGTCTTTTTCTCATGAAATCTGTGGTTTTCTGGCAAATCACTGAGGACTGAAGTCACTAAATAATGTACATCCAAGTTTCATACTTCATATCCTTCAGAAAATGCATGCTAATAGAAATCCCTTGTTATTCTTTCAACTTTCTAACTTTATAATAACAATTATTTAAATTCTGTCTATTTTGGGCCTTTGCCCCCTTAACATTTTAGGCTCTGTACGGATTTCTTGCACTAAGAGGTTGACAGCTATGAAGCCCCTTAAAGCCACAGAAGAAGGAAAAGTGGTTTGCTATACAAGTCAAACTCACTTAGCAAATGTCTACGCTCTCAACAAGCAAGAAAGTACAAAACTACTACCAAAATGAAATGCGATATTCTCTGCTGCATTCCCACTGTTAACCACAGCAGCTTGCTGCCTACAGCTGCTACATTCTCACTGTTAACTACAGCAGCTTGTTGCCTACAGCTTCTGCATTTTCACTGTTAACTATTGTAGCTTACTGTGTACACCTGGACCTTTACGTATGACAAGCAAAGATAATTATGTATTTTTCTTCCTTGATAACCTGGTTTGCAGTTTGGTCAACAGAGCTTTTTTTTAGGCATGACTTGGGCCCGATAGGTAGATACAGTTCTGTGACATTCAACAAGTGGACATACAGAGAGCAATCACTGGCATTCGTTAAGATCACACAAAAGTAAAACATAAAATATTGCTTCATTTAGCATACACAGTCCGTCTATCAAGGCTTGGGAGTCGCATTTGAGTCCTATAGCAACACTGAACAGCTGACATCAGTAGATTGCCAGGCCTTTCCACCACTTCACATACACACTGTGTGCATAACTAACGACAATTTAGATTTGCCAATATGCTCAACACATGCCTTTGGTATGTTGGAAGAAACTGGAGTACCTGGAGAAAGCCCATGTAAGTACTGGAGGGACAAGCAAACTCCTAAAAGAAAGCACCCCAGTCAAGAAATCAAATGAAGACCCTTTTGTTGTTTGGTGACAATTGAATGTACGAAAAGAAGATGGCAACAACCAATAATCCTTTGTCACAGACAGTGTACGAACACCTCTGGTAAAGCACAAAATTTATTCCACTCAGAAAACGAACAGCACATTAGAAACATAAAAACTAGTTAAGCGCTTTCACCCACTCATATAGTGGGCTTCTTCAGAACATCTTCCCTTTGCCATATCTCGCGTTATATTTAAAATATGGTGCTAAAATCAATGAATACAATATTAAAACCTTGTATCCGTTTACAAAATACGCACCTCTTAAAGCTATACCAGCAGTTAGCTTGTGATACATACTAAACAATTATATCATGTCCTACAACAAATAAGTAGTCCTAAAGGAATAATATAACAATTCATTAACCATAACCTAGGTTATTACAACTGACTGTTATACATTATCTGTAACATTCCACCCATGTGTAAACATATTTAAAGATTGAATAAAAAGAAACGGAAAATATATTGTACTAAATCCATGTTTCTCTACATTCCATCTGCAAACAATTTAATCAATAATAATTCATACTGCTGAATAAATAACTGTGTATAAATATTACATAAGACACTAAATATCTTGAATTACTATAAATATGATAAATAAATTACAATAACAATTAAATAATACATATAAATACAATAAATATTATTCATAAAAATTCAGTAAAAGATGTGGCTTCAATTGACTTAATTATTAAACCCAAATTGATTTATCTAATATTTACCTAATGTTTAGTACACTTTTTCACCCTAAACTCCTATTTTTATAGTTGATTAAAAATTTTTCAAGATAGGTTTACATTAAATATATTCATTGAGGCCTGGTGGGGTGGTTACGTCTAAATAAAAGTTGCCACCAAACCTCCTTAAAACTCAAAGTTTTATAGTCACCACCTCTAGGGTCAATTGTAATTATTTCTAGAATGGCAAATTTAAAATAGTGCCCCCCCCATCTTTTCTATATGTCTATATAATGCATTTGTGGGGTCCTTCTTCCTAATACAGTATATATGATCATATATTCGCTAAGACACCTCCCAGTCTTACCTATATAATAAATTGCACATTCACAACACTTGGCCAAGTATATGAGCATTTTAGTTCTACAATTACCATATTTGAATTTGACTAAAGTTTTTAGTTCATTCTGAATAATCATCCTTTCCTTTTCAAATATGTATGTACATTGATTGCATGTTCCACATTTAATGGTATGGGTAATATTGGCATTTTTTAACCCCTTATCTACACCTACAGTTTTGTGAACTAATACATTTTTATATTCCTTCCCATTTTATAAACAAATCTTGGTCTGTTGCCCATTATTTTCAATAAAATGGAATCTCGTGAAATAAAATACCAAAAATGTATTTAATATGTTTACTACTTTGTCTGCTACTGGGCTGTATTGTAGTATAAAAAATTTCTGATGAAAAGTTGTCTCTGTCATAATTGATCCACACATTTTTAACCTGCTTGGTCTCAATTCCAGATCCTAATAAAGGTTTTACTTAGTACCCCATTCTTGAATAACATATTGTCCTATATTTGACATTATTTTCAATGGATACCCTCTCTCTAGAAACAATTCGGCTATAAATGTAATTTCCACTACCATCATTTTTGCATCAGAAGTCATACGGGCAGCACGTATGCATCGCCCTTTAAATATGTTATGTTTCATAGTAACCGGGTGACAACTACTGTATTCCAGATGATCATTGGAAAACGTCTTCTTTCTGTGTATTCTGGAATTGAAGCTGCCATCCTTCTTGTATATGTATCCTGGAATTGAAGCTACCATCCTTCTTGTATATGTAAGTATCAAGATAAGCTATACCTTCAGTATTATGTGCATGTGTGAATTTGAGATATTCACTAGTAGTGTTGAGAAATTGAAGGAATGCATCTAAATTTTCCTTACCATCATCCCATAAAATATATATATCATCTAAAAACCTTGAATAATATTTGATGCTCTTAAAAAACTTACTAGGAAATAGGACAGACTCCTCCCAGTCAAGCATACCAGGTTGGCAAATATGGGAGCACAAGCTGCTCCCATGGCTACCCCCCATGGTCTGCTTGAAATACTCACCCTCAAAATATATGAAGTTGTTGTCTAACACAATGGCCATCAATTCCATAATGAGGCATGTCTCATCCCAAATAAAATCAGTATGCTTGATGATGCTATTACAAAAAGCCTCTAATCCTGCTTGCTTAGGTATGCATGAAAAAAGGTCGATAACATCAATAGCGACAAAAATCAATCCTTCCTTAAATGCACCAATAGGATATGTACCCAAAAACTCCCAGGAATCCTTAACCATATGAGGTATCCCTACTGTATACATGTTTTAACCTCAAATCTATTAACTTTCCCATAGGGAATGTTTTGGATTTACTACCGGATATAACAGGCCGGAAAGGGGGGTCTTTGGTATACTTATGTATTTTTGGTATGCCCACCACTGTAGCTAGTCTCAGATACTTGACACTCAAAAATTTGTAAATGTCACTGGTGATTCTACCATCAATATAAAATTCCTCTATATACGAATCTATCCTTTAATAAGCTATGTTCATCTCATTAATGGAGATGGATTCATAATTACCTGAATAATAGAGAATATCATACATTTTCTTTGTATATTTTATACTATCATAAATAACGATACCACCCCCCCTTTATCCAGCTTCATCATCCCAATGTTGGGATTATTTTGCAATGCCTTTAATGTCTTCCTTTCCGCTTCTGTTAAATTACTTGTATTGGCTTTGTGAGAATAAGATACTTGATAGATCTTTTTTGTCACTATTTTTTCATAAGTATCAACCATAGGGTGACTAGGAGGTATAAATGTACTTTTTTTTCTTTATAACACTGTCTCTATTATGATTGTTCGTATCTATTGTTTGTTGCATCTGTAATTTATCTTTAAAAAAGATCGCAAGATTCATCGTCCTAGTAAATTTTTGAGCTCACATAAACAATCCACCAAATCAAAATGTGGGTTAGGTATATATCTCATGCCCTTGGCCAATAAATTGAAATGTGCCTTGTGTATATCTAAAATCAAAAAATATGTTACCATTGTTTCTTCCCACTCCATTGCTTCTGCCTGCGTCTTACTGGTGACTGATACTGCTGTTGATATCTGTTCCTATATGGTTGTCCCTGCTTGATATCATCCCTCTAAAAATGGGATTCCTTATTGTGTTGATTCCTATCCTGTAAAACTTCTTCTGTATTCCATGTAAGATGTTTTATTGGCATTTTTACCTCTTTCTTTATGCCAAATATAAACTGAGCCTTTGTTATACTGCTCTAAATCCCTTAAAATATTCTTGTGCTTCCTTGCACAAATGTTTTGTACCCATTTCTCAGCTAATTAAATGGTTTAGTGTATAATCTGTCCCATTCAGAAAATAATAAATCATTTGTTATCTTGGTATTTAAAATTTCTGTTTCCTGTACTAATTCACATAATTTTTATCATTATATTTTATAAGCATTCTCATAAAATTGAAACCACAGTAATGTCCATATATCCAGTGATTTCAATGCCATCACAAGTGGAGGGCACTTGAATTTGGGGGGCATAACAAGCATTGTCCAAAATGTTTAACATTGTTCATTTCAGACTTCAGCAAGCTAGATAAGATAAACTCTCCAAACGGCGTGGAGAGTTATCCTCTACTCACTGTTCTTTCCTTCATAAACTAGACAGATTTCAATGATGAGAATGTGATGATTTTCATGAAGATTTTTGGCAACCTGGACACAGAAAATTAATTGAAAATAATAAGCGTGTGTTTGTGAAAGGTAGATCATCTGTGCATCTGTACAGGCTGTTAGTTTATTTTGCAACATAGCTGGAAAAGAAAGGGGAGATGGAGTAAAGTGTGGTTATCATGATGGATGTGCAGACAGCATTTGATGAAATAAAATGAGGCATTTTATTTGAAGCAATTTAATGAATGGAAAGTCACAGGAGGGTTGGCAAGGGGATAAAAGCTTTGTGCTCTTCCCCACGTACTAAGATTGTGGTAAATGGGAGTTTACCTGAAAAAGTGGTGTTGCATCAGGGAGCACAGACAGACTGGGTTAACTGCTTTCCCAGACACCTTTCATTATTATTATAGGAAAACGTATCTAACTACATGTGGGATTATTTAAAGGAAAAGGGGACAACAAACTCAGAATAGTGTTAGATTATTTATGGATGACATATGACATTGGGGCGCTGACAATCTTTAAGCAATATGTAAAGGCATCAAGGACATTTTCATCCTCAAAAATTGCTATTGATTAGAAATGGGAATATTGGGTATAGAAGGGAGATTTTACCTTTTTTCAAGAAAGAGAGAGTGGAGATGGTTGATAACAATTGGGCAGATATGTCGAGCAAGGTGATTAGGTTATTCTACAGACTCTAGAGCAGAATCTTTTCATTGGGTAAAAGGATAAAAGTTGTTGCCGTGCAGTGCTGATCCTGCCTTTGTTTTTATATTTGCTCTGGTTAATCCACAGGATGACAGAGTATAAGACATTCAGAAGACATGTGACACGTCTGTGTGGAAGGGAAAGAGAAGCAAGACAGGGAAATAGTGTTTATAGATAAAAGGGTAGGGAATGTTGGATACAAGGAACAATTTGGCAGTGGTTAATGTGGCTCAAAAACTTAACAGGATGAAAATAGCCATTCTAGAAGGTAAGCAGGTAAAGAATCGTGCATATGGTTTCAAGGGATAGAAACGAGTATGGACAAACATTTGACTGGGATTGGGAAGGTGGCCTAATGGTTAAGGTGCTTCCCTTACAAACACAAGGTGCACGGTTTGAGTCTCACAAGGGATAATTGGCTAGGCTTAAAATGGCTCACAAGGGCAGTAAGCATAGTACTAATCTATGAACCTATGAACCTATAAGAAGGCAAGGGACAAGATACAGATAGCTATAGCAGATGAAGTTTGAGGCTATAATATCCAGAGATGTGGGGCAAGAATGGGAGTGAAAGATTAAGAAAAGGACTTATAATAGTGGAGGAGCTGTGAAATGCAGGAAATATTATTGAATAGTGGATCTTTGGGAAGTAAAGACGATACACAGGATAGAAAAGGGGGACCGGCTACTATATGCTGGAGTGGATACAAGGCTTACAGAGTAGAAACTAGAAAGTCTAGGGAAGGGACAGTGCTCAAATTAGAGAGGCTATAAGTGCAAAGAGGGATGACTGGGGTGATTTATATAGAACTTGTGGAGGAAATGGGAATGGTGGAATTATATAAACTATGGATAAGGGTAAGTGTGATGAGAGAAAGGGAACGCTGATGGGGAAATTTGGAAATCAGCACACACTGGTTTAGAACTCAAACAAATTTCAGGATTGTAGTGGGAAGAGGCAGAGAGGTGGAGAGAAGGGGGAGGATAATATACACAAGTGGGAGGAGTGTTCAAGAGGGAGGGCAGTATGAAATTAGTTACAGCAGGGGTGGAGTCAGAGGTACATGCATCAGATGGAATACTATTGGATGTTTTGTTTTATGTGAGTGAAACAGGTAAACCACAATGACTTAGCATGAAAAACATAGAAAATCTCCAGTAGGCAGCTCCATGGGATAAACAAGTCACTAGAAAGGGAAGATATGTATCTACACTCAAGGTGTCATGTCAAACTTGCAATAAACCTAGAGTAAATGAGTTTATAAGTATTTATTTAAAATACATTATGAACAAGTTATTTCATCATCAGCAAAAAGAACAAAGCTCCTGTCAAGAAATAGGACATCACAAAGATCACTGAACAGCTCAAACCTGCAAGACGGCCAACAGTGATAACCTACCAGGAGAACTTGTATTCATTTTCCTTTTTATTGTTTAACAGTTTAGTTTATTTTAATAGTTTATGCTTGTCTCTATCATTTTTAAACCCCCACATTGCCATTTGCAATTTCATATCACATTAAAGTGTAAACTAGACAGTTTATAAGTTACATTTTAGATCCAATGTATGTTTATTTATAATAGAATCCAGGAGTTACGATTTTTATTTATGACAAATTTAAATAATGTGTACATAGTGTGACTAATATGTACTGTTTTTTTTTCTTTCCTGTACATAGCATATCTTCAAGCATTTAATGTTGATTGATTTTAAGGAACCTTATTAGAATGTTGATTGACTGGTTTAACAGAACTGTACAGAGCCTAACATTAGCACTATTACTACACATTTCAAACTTCCACAATGCATAAAAGCAATCCAACTCAGTTAGGGACACGTTCATAGGTTCATAGGCATGTACTAGGTTAGATACCCTTGCGGGCCATTTTAAGCAGGCCTTCAAGTGTGAGAATCAAACCCTGTCCTCATATCCATGATTTTTGAAAAACAGAAAAACCTAGAAACCTCAAAACACATCTATCAGTCTGTGATACTTGAGATAGACCAGTCTGTGAAACTTGAGATAGCTATTGTCTATTTTCATTTCTGAATGGAGACTGTAAGATATACATGTAAATGTGGGCTAGTAATCTACAGGACGTAATACCTAACAGATCCAGAGCAAAATTAATTTAGATCTGGATAAAGAATAGTGGTAGCAGAATTTTATTCTCTCCTTGAAAATTTGTCATCATGGAAAAAAAATCTCTCTAAATATCCCCAGTATTGACACAGAGAAAGCATGTTGTAGAACAAAGTGGGCATAAGAGTATTATAGGTTCATAGTTATTTACTAGGCTAACGATCACATGGGCCTTTTTTGAGCCTAGCCATGCATCCCAAATCTCGGACAAGTTCCGATACCCTTGATAAGTGTAAGCAGGGGTTTGGGTGACAACCACTGAATTTCCAGTTTCTCATCTAATTGTACAATATGTACTTGAATTGCGTTTCACATGGATGGGGAGCCTGATCCATAAACACGGTAATCTCTGGGATACATACCTCTCTCTCCAGCAGGACCTATTTATATCACAGGCAAGGTTTTATGTCATTAGAATGGGTAATTCTGGTGCTGTTTGTTTGGTGGATATGCAGGAGGTCCATCAGAGTGGGGTTTGACAATGCCCTGTATGCCAGGCATAGATCTCCCCTCAAAAGCCTGTAAGAGACAGAATACAGGGGACAGGGTGTTGAGGTGGTCTGCATAGGCCATTTTACTTATGTCCTGTATTCTTTTAGTGAGGAACCTCTGTGGATGTTCCAATTGTTGGACATGCCTCGTTAGGTACATACTAAAGGGAGCATTGTACTCAATCATAGGTCTAATTAATGCCAAATACAGAGGAACAATGAGTTCCTTGGACGCCATACCTTTGTTTATAAGTTGCGCAATATAGAACAATTTCCTCACCACTGTAGACACATGATGGTCAAAGGCTAAATTAATATCTGTGTCCTAAATCCCTGACTTCTGGGTCAACTCTAAGGGGTGTGTTGTCAATATGATAGTTACTAGTGATGGATGACTTCCCAAAGGATACTACTATGCATTTCTTGGAACTTAGTTTTAGTCCATGGCTTTGATACCAGTTGTTTGTCTGCATCAGCCCCTCCTGGGGAACATTTGTGTCAGTGTGAGATTTAATGACAGCTCCTAATTTGCAATCATCTGCAAATTTAGTCAGCCAGAGACCACTGACATTTGCATTGACTTCTGAAAAGGACTAATCCCCGAGAGACTCCACTTGTTGGCCTCTTTGTAGAGGTGGACTCCCCAATTCTAACTTTCTGGGTCCTGTTTGTGAGCCTGTTGGCTATCCACTGAGTGACATACGGGTTTGTATCTAACCTCTTGAGTTAGTCAACAATGACTGAGTGGGGTATTGTGTCAAATGCCTTGGCCAGGTCAAGGTAGGCCAAAGAAGTCCACCAGGATGAGTTAGCATGATCTGCCCTTGACGAAATCAAACTGGGTTAGGTCCAGTGTCTGGAGGTTTACTGCATCTCTACTGATCATCTGTATGATAATTCTTTCCATGGCTTTACTTATAAGACTAGTGAGACTTATGGGTCTGTAGATAGCCTAGCTTTGGGTAGAGGAATGACTGTTGCTTTCCTCCATTCATGAGGCATGAAATCTGTTTGGAGGCTACAGTTAAATATCAATTCCAGAGGCCTTGACAGGTCATGTTTCATGCTATTTAGAAAGCATCCTTAGATATTGTCTGGGCCCATTGATGCAGTGTTCTTGGTCTTAGAGCATTAAGCACTTGTTCCCTAGTGATAGCAGGGGGAGTTATATTTGATGATATGTCCTGAAGGATGGTTGAAGGGGAGAGAGGGATAAAGTTAAAGATGAATGCATCAGCCAGGAAGTTTGCTATGCCTTCTGGGTCAGTATAGATGGCTCCATTTACAATGAGCTTTGTACACAACTGTGTACTGCCTTTGAGGTTGCAGACATAGCTAAAGAATGCTTTGTGGCTGTCCATGGTCTGGGAGGCCAAACCTACCTCAAATTTGGCTTTGGTAGACTTTATTTGTCCTCGGAGCTGTTTGTTTAGTTTGACGAGACTGCTTTTACCCTGCTGGGTGCTGCACCTCTTAACGTTTGTCAGGATTTTCTTCCTCCTGTTATACAGCCTATTGATTTTGTGATTCCACCAGTGTAGCTTGTTTTTTGAGTTAGTTCTATACTTCTTCCTGGTGGCTACAGCTGCCTCTATGCAGCTATTAACATGCTTGTACAGAGTTTCTGTGAACATTTCTGCATAGGCAGCAATGTTCTCAGGGATTATGGGGGATTGAAATTTTGCCAGGATCTCACTTAATAGCAGGAGGATGGCCTTAGAACAGTCCCTCAAAATTTCTGGTTTAGCTGGGGGTTCAGGTTTTATTTTTACTTCAAAGGAGAACTTTTTGTGGTCTGATCTTACCAAGGAAGACATTACAGTAGGGGGTGTGCAGCACTTTCCCATATTAGTGAGAACCAGATCCCGTATGGTTGCACCCCTGGTTGGTGTATTGACTATCTGGTCCAGAGAGTTTGATTTTACAAAATCCAGGAATTTCTGTGCATGTACGTTTGGTGTGGTATAGGATTTCCTGGGTCTCTGAGCATAAACTTTTTACTATGTGCTCAAAACACGAATGCCACAAAATTCGGCTTGAGAGTGAAGCTTGAGCGATGAATATTGGCGTGTATGTAAACAGACCCAATTATAATTCTATGTAGTGCATAGAGCTTTATCTGCATATACTGCCAGTTACAGTATAAAAGTGCAAGATCGCAAAGCTAACATCAGGTCTCCTGCTAGGGACATGCAAACAAGTTTATAGCCTTTCAATTTCAGAGCAAAATTTAGTCATTCCATACACTACCTATATTTATTTGCTACCCAGAAAGAATATGAATTTTCCTTAGCATTTATTTCAGTATTCCACTCATTTTAATTCACTAATGTGTACTAAACTTGGCCCATACATATCACACAGCATTCCTCCCTACTCTAAAATGAATGAGACAGGAATGCCCCATTTCTCCCTTAACATTTGCATTCAGAGTGAAACCTTTAGCTAATTTTAATAAGATATTTTATTTTTGCATAAAAGGCCACCAAGACATGTGAGGGAGTGAGTTTCTATAAAACTGTATGAGCATGAACTACTGACCTTTTCTGTGACTGCAGCTAATCTGGCCGAGGTCTAGGAAATTCTTCAATCATTTTCCATTTCCTCTGAATTGAAAGTGAGTAACAGGAAAACAAATGCTTTATAGGCACTCTGCAACTCCCTACCTCAGTTAAAATGGTCATTTCCATTTCCTGACAGTCAGGACATTAAAAACATATTATACCGGCGTTTCAGTTCTTCCCATCTTGAATTAGTTAAGATACATTGCTAAAACAGGTAATTGTATAAACCATCCGTTAAGTAGTCAGCTTGTTACCCCATGAGCAGATAATGACATAAGCACAAAAAAAAAAAAAAAATGCCAAGAAACAAATACAAACTTTTAATTATAGTGGAGTCCTATGTGGTTTTAAGAAACTTTTACCCCTCCCATTTCAGTGATGGCACAATCCATTTTAAGTCAATCAATAGATATAATTATTTATTTGTCTTTAGCAACTCTGCGGTGTGAACATTGGCTTTTGGTGATGGTCACTGTTTATGTGCCACCCCAACCCAATGCACAAAATGGGAAGATGGGGACTGATATTGACGCCACTGCCAATTTATTGGTGAAGATAGTTGTAGATGGCACAGTCACTGCATTTCTTGGTAGATTCCTGTACCAATTAAGAGGAGTAAGAGAAAGTAGAACTGACACATACAGATTTTTTAGACCATTCTTTATGACTGCTTTCAGCTCACTTGAGCACATTTTCTTTGGGGTTGGAAGAAACCTAACATGCATTTCTTA
>NC_056745.1:759042504-759102504 GCF_019279795.1 Protopterus annectens
CCGAAAAAAACATGCCCTGGAAGGGGGTGATTTACAAAAATTAACAATTCATAAGACAAGGACATAACTTAAACACAAATTCATCAGGATACATGTCTCAATAAAGTATGGTATGTGTGCCACCTGGATTTGCTTTGCTTTATGTCCAAATTGTAAATTAATGCTTTCTTCCAGAAATTTGTACAGCATTTGGAAGCTAGGAGGATTTCCAACAGCATATCAAGTACAATAGGAGTCAGCAAAGGCAGGAAAATGGATAAATTCCAGCCTTGCTTGCAAATACCATCACTTTGTCTTTCTGAATTTTTGATGGCTACGGTTTTCCCTTTGTAACCTGCTACTGGATCACTTATACAAATATTTTATTTCAGTGCTGTATCACAGTTCCCAAGTCCTTTTCTGGATAATAAAGCTAATTCTCAGCAGCTTCTTTACCACACAGAAGAGTGCAGCACACCGTTTTTGGACTAAACTCAGCTTTTATAGCATATCTGTTCTGAGCTACTGCAAACATTCCTCAAGTTTTAGCACTTTATGCATGCCAACAATAAAAAAAAAATGTTTATTAGATCTACTTGCAAGACATAAATCACTTGGTTTATGACACTGCATTAATTTCTACAGAAACCAAGAACAATATTATAAAAAGAGACTTGCTACACTTCCTGCCTAACAGTATGCTAATAAGTAAAATTGTATGAAGAGTAGAGTGCTAAATATAGTGTCATGAGTGAAGTACTTTAATATGGCAAAAAATAAAACAAATAAACAAATATATCAATAACTTTATTGTGGCATTGTTTTCCTAGTAAAAACGCTCCATCACTGACTGCTACACATGTCAGTTAGTAATGCAACTGCATGGGTGCGTAGATCCATAACTTACGATTGATCAGAATGTCCCTTGTGTGCACCACCACCTGTTACAGCAGCTGACGGGAGTGTTAGATCCAACGACCCTGGATTAGGAGGGCAGCAGAGGGAATCAACACAGATCAGTAACAATATATTCCAAATGTCACACGGTTTCATTTATCATCAATAATACTATAGGAAGTGATGGCCTTGTGCCATGATTATTCAATAACTGATGTGTGTTGGTGCAGTGCGGTAACACAGTAGCACTGTCTAGACTGTAATATTGCAGCCATCTCCTCTGTTAACTGAGTGATTACTGTACTCTACCGACAAACATGACAACTACATCCTTCACAACTCAATTCAAAAAAATACTAAAAACTCACCTAATTGACACATGGCTCTGTTCTTGTGACCGGCCTGAATAGTCCATATCCTAAGCCGTTCTTGTGACAGGCCTGAATAGTCCATATCCTAAGCCTCATATACTATCAACACCCTTTTCAACAACTATACCACAAACTTACTAGTTACCAAGTTGGATACCAACTTTCTCTATTATCTCGATCATCATCTCATACTGCAGGTAACATTATCTACCTTATGTAAAGAACTTGTTTTTGCAGAATTCTTATTGTGGTATGTCATTCATGATAAACTATTTTGTCCTATAATATTCAGACTTCATGTATAAATTATGATTCTTCTTCATATTGTATAAAGTTACGTTATTGTACAATGTGATGTTTAATAAATGTGGAGCTTTTCTCCCTGGGCCTCCGCTGAAAAAGGGACTTCTGTCCAGTCGGACTTTCCCGGTAACCAAATGTAAAATAAATAAATAAATACTGGGTATGATCGTACAAGCAGGCAATCAAAACTATACTCCCACAACTTTGCAACACACACACACACACACACACACACACACACACACACACACACACACACACACACACACACACACACCATATTCACTGAATTTGTATATACATGCAAATATGAAAAACATATACACAAAGTGTGTGTGTGTGTGTGTGTGTGTGTGTGTGAGACCTACCAGTCCATAATGCAGAAAATGAATAGCACAGTAACAGTTAACGGTGAATAATGATGACAATTCCTGAAAAACATCTCCCTATTGAAATATTGAGTGCCGCCAAGCTGGAAAAAAAAAAAAAAAAAAAAAGACCAAAAACTCAGGAAAAGAGCAAATCTTGAAGACTGACCCCCCCCCCCCAACCCCAAATTTAAATATACCATCTCGGAGATCACCATACCGCAGAGAAAAAGGAATATTTTGAGACCGGGTTCCGAAATTTCAAATGCTTACCCTGACAACACCAAAATGCTTACCCTGACAACACCATTTTCATTCAAAGTCAAACATGATTATAAATTACATTAAATACAGTCCTATGTTCTTGTCACATGCAACGTTCTGCTTTCTGGCTGATGCATTGATTTCTTGTGTGCTTTATTGTGAAGACTGGCATGCAATAATTAAATCTTAGCAACACTAAAAATTTCCATTGACATATCAACTTATCATACGACTATTTCATCCTATAGGTATACAGTCCTGATTACGGAGGGAAACTTGTAAAAACCCCATCTTTTCAAGTCTGCTTCCCTGCGTTCCTGGAGGAGGTTTATATTAGTTGGTAGAAGGGATTATGCTCCCACAATACCGGGTTGGAGGGTATGCAAAAAAAAAAAAAAAACATGAGAACCATTTCTGTAGGAAACTAGAGAGGGAAAAAACTCAATAAGACAGGCCAGAATCTAGTCGCACAAAAACCCACGTCTTCTGCCTTTACACCTTTAAATGGACACATGCACTCACACTTGTAAATCAATCAGTTTTTGCTCATGTCAGACGTATGGTAATGCAGGTACATTATGCATATGAACATGTTTAGTAGCTGTAGTGGAAAGTGGATTGATACTTCTAAATACATGTGTGTGTGTGTGTGTGTGTGTGTGTGTGTGTGTGTGTGTGTGTGTGTGTGTGTGTGTGTGTGTGTCTACATATACACTCAAAACAAAATCTAGAATTCGGGCTATAAGTCATAGCTTTGAACCTTCCATCCCCTCATAACTTGGAACAAATGGGCAAAATGTGGGCCACGTACTAACAGCTTACTAACAACTTCAACTAGGAAGCTAGCAGGATGGTTAAAATATGCTACTTTATAGCTATAAAATATTATTTTCATTAATTAATATGATTCAGTATTATATACCATGGATATTAGAAACATTCCTAACATTAAAAGTGTGAGACACTTTTGATATGAAACAGAGGAAAATGACTTTTAAGACTCAGAATGAAAAATGGTCCTCATAATGAGGTACACTTGAGAGGTATGCTATAGTCTTACATCTTAAAATCTCATCTCATGTCCTATTCTTCACCCTTTGACTGCCCTTAATTCCATCTCAGCTGACCCCAGCTGCCATACATCTGCCCCATATGCTAAACTGACCAGGTCTTGTTTAAGTTTGATTTTTTTGTCCATGACTGTGGTATCCCTTATGGAGTTAAAAAGAGATTAATCTTTTCTAAGATGGCTCCCTCTTGTAATTCCAAGACTGATAATTGCAAAGCCCGAAATTACAAAAAAGAAAAAAAAAAAAAAAGCAGTGGAAATTACAAAAAAGAAAAAAAAAAAAGCAGTGGAACTAAACAAGAACAGAAGAACAGAGAATGTCTACAATTTAACAGTTGCTGTTTTCCTTTAAATTTATTGGCTGCAGCAACCTCCCACCTGCTACTTATCTATACTGACTGACAGTGCCATACATTGAAGAAAAGGGAATACTCCAGGAGACAGGTATCTTGGACATAGTACATGTAAATCCACAATATGAACAGCAGTGGGACAGTGTGGAACCCAGATGCAGACCTATTCCCAAAAGGACTCCTCTGCAAGTCCAAACACTGTTCGTGCTTGTGTCATTAGGTCCTTGTACATAGCCTGCACTAATTCTACTAATGTTTTTGGGATTTAAAACACCACAGGACTGCTCAAATCAACTTTCTTGAGACCCTGTCACATTCTTTGTCCAAATTTAGGAATGCCCAGTTGGACTCATTCTTCATCTCTGGCTTCTTTTCAACTATCTGTCTCACTGCAAATATTGGGTCTGTTATGTTGCATCCTGATCTGAATCTGAACTGCTCATTTTCCATCTTACTTTCTGCTACTCTGCATATTCATTTATCAAATCACCCTCTGTAGCACTTCCATGGAGAGTCACAGGATTTTGATACATTATGTTGCCTCTAATTCAGAATGTCCCCTTTGTTTTTGTACACTGGCACTAGTAAGTTTATTATCCAGACATCTGGCATAAATCTCTCTCTCTATACTGCTACGAGTACCCTCTGAAGCCATTCCTCTCCTAATTCACCCAACATTTTAATCATATCCGGCATGACCTCATATGAGCTTACTGCTTTCAAGTATTTAAATTTTCCTTAGTGCTTTCCTTCTTTTAGGGTGGGCTGCTCTTCATCTTTTATTGCAGACCATGTCTGGGGCAGTACAGCTTTAGTGTTTTTTGTTTTCATTCAGAAGCTGGTGGAAGTATGCCCATTTGCTTTTGATGTCCTTTGGTCTGTTGAGCAGTTGTTGCTCTCATCCCTTCTTTTTCTTACTTGCTGTCTTTGCCCTACAACCTGACGGAATTTCTTTGTGCTATCTGCCGAGTCTCTTTTCCAGTAGCGGGTAGAGTGCCTCTGATGTCTTGTTCTTTGATATTGTGACTGCTTTTTTGCCTCTTTCTTTGCCAACTAGAATTACTTCTTAGCCCGGTCCATCTTTTCTATCTCCTGCCTTTTCCTGCACTCTTTCTTTCTATTGATAACTTCCTGGACTTCTGCATTTCACCTCAGCTTTCCATATGTAATTAATGTCATACCTGCCTTGGCTGCATATCTGGTTTACAGTGTTCACAGATGCTGTTTTGAGATGCTGCCATTCTTTGCTTCCATCATTTTTCTCTTTTTCCTGAGGTGCTAGAGCCACGAGTATTTCCCTGAACTCTTCTGCCTTCACTCTGGTCAACTTGCAGGTCTTCAACCTGGTCTCTGTTGGTCTTGGAGCCTTCTCTGACTATTGCTTGCAGTTGACTGCAAACAGCAGTGATTTATGCTGTGTTCTGACTGTTTCACTGGGAATTCCTTTGCAATCTCGGCTTCTACATCAGTGCCCTTTCCTTACTAGGAGGAAGCCCACCTGCATTGCATTTTGGCCACTCTTGTATGTGATCATGTGCTTCTCTCTTTTGCTATACTATGTGGTGGCCACCATTAAACTAAATTGCCAAACAGAAGTCTATAATGGCCTCCTCTTCTTTATTCCTGTTGCCCTCCCCCCATGTGGACCAAGGCAGTCTTCATATGCTGTTCTTTCTGTCCTGATATGAGAAGTTAGACCCCCTCCCCATTCTCAACACCAACTCATATTATCCTACCTCACTTATCTAACAAGCCATGCAACTGCTGCCTGAATGCACATTTTCCTGACTATCACAACCTTGCTGTGGGCATAGGCTACTTCCCAAGTTTTACATTGGAGTCTAATCGCCAGACGTCTATCACTAATTCTGATGACATCTCTCACTGCCTTCAGAAGACTTTCCTTCATCACAAATCGTACACCATACCATTCTAGTATGCTCTCTCCCAGAGTAGTAGACTTTGGATACAAAGTCAGTTGTCTTTGCTGCACTGTCCTTCCATCTGCACTGTCCTTCCATCTCGTCTCCTGGATGCACAGGATGTCTAGCCTTCCTATTATCATGTCATCGACTTTCAAACTATGTGCTGTCAGTGAACCTACACGGACTGTAGCGATCCTTGATTCAAGTTTGGCTGATTGATTTTATAAGCAGCTTTCACTCCACAGAGCTATCCCATGTAAACCAAACTAACACTGTCTGGCCAGCAGCTTATTGACCCAGGCAACATTGCAACTGCTTGACAGAAAAAGAAGGCAATAAGCCTATCAAGTCCATCCTTTAAGATTATTTAATTCCACCTCTCCTCTCTTCTTATATTTCATACACCCCTTTTTCATCTATTACAGTGACCTCTTAAATGCTTCTGTGAATTTTACCTCTACCACTCACTTAAGCAGCCCATTCTATACAGTTCATTTGCTTGATGAAAGAAAGAAACAACAACCCCAATAGGCTGCCCTTTTAAATGCCTTAACATTCTACTTCACCTTCATCCCTATCTTCCTCTATTTTCAATCTACTCCATGCTGACTTTAATTACTCTTTGGATTTCCTCTTCCCCACCCATTGCAGTAAGCCACTCCATGGATCTACAATCCTCTCCGAGAAAAAAGTACTTTCGGAGGTCCAGGAAATCGTTATACCCTTGAACCTGCTACCTAAGCACAATTCTTTCTAGTCAGAATGACCCCTTAAATTTCTCTGACATGATCTTGTGTGCCAAAGTTATTCCCCACCCCACCACCCCCATCCATCTCTTTTGATTTCACATAAGGGCTACACCTCCTCTAGTCTCGTTTTATACTCCTTTTCCATCATATGAATTTTTCTGGAATATTGCTTGTGAATTTCTTCCAGCAGTTTGTTCTTTAGATAATATATGCTTCATGTCTCTGTTTAACTGATGCCTTATAGCATGGATACATTGCCTTTTTGTTTGCAGAATCTATTTCCCTAAGGATACACCTTAGCATTCTGTTTGCTGAAAACACTACACTCTCATTCTGATCTCTCTGGTCTGCTCAAGGTGTGGTCAGCACATCCTCTTTTCCTGCTATGTTGCCATCAGTTCTACCCTTCCCAGATGATACCTCACACCAGGGTTGCTACGGCCTAAGTGCAGGGCTTTACCTTTGTCCCATTGAATTTCTACTGCTATATTTCTGCAAACATGTTCAGCCTTTCAGTATCCTTACCTAGAGTTTGCACTTAACCTCCACTGCTCCACTTGTCTTTGTGATGAGGGCAAAGAGGTTAATCCTGTCATGTATTAACTCAGACATGTCTGAAAGAAATACAGAAGAGTAAATGACCAGGATAGACCTCTATTGTACTCCAGCAGTCACCTTCCTAATATTCTTCCTCCCAGAACAACCCTCTGTGTCCAACCATTCAACTATGCAGCTACTGTATCTAGTTCCTCAGTCTCCCACCCCATCTAATTTTCTTACCAGCATCTTGTGTGGGTCTTACTTAAAGGTCTTGAAGTCCAAGTGGATTACACCTGTGGTACTCTCCTGTCAAGTTTACCTGTAACTTTGTCAGAGAACTGGATCAAGTTTTACTATTAACTCCTTCTGGCCATAATCCCGGCTGGTTACGGTCCTGGAGATTGAGATTGTCCTTTAGAAATACTACCAGCCTTCCCCCCAGAACTTGCCCCAGGACTTTCCCTGTAACTATTGTTAACTTATTTTAGTTCCATGTTTTTTCCTGCTCCCCTTTGTAAAAAGGTATCCCAAGTGCCGTTTTCCACACCTCTGATACTTCTGCACTAGTCAGTGATTTATAAAATATTACTGTCAGGGGTCAAAAACAAACTAACCAGACTTTGGAGGAAAATGGGAGGCAGCCCCTCTGGTTCCTTGTGCTTTATCCTCCATAACAGCACCTAGTTCTCTCTGAAGGTCCACTCCCTATATCTTGTCATTTTCCTACTATTCTCCCCATTCTGCCTTGCCACCATCACAGCATGGCCCCTTCCCTTTACCTTTTTTATCTGAAGACTAAACAAAAATATTCATTTAGTAGCTCTACTTTTTTTTTTTTTTTTTTTTTTTAATTCTGTGATCTCCCTTCCATTTTTGGTTAGCCTATGTCCCCTTACTTCTTTCTGCTACATATCTGAAAAAGGCCTTGCTTCTATTCTTGATCCTTTCTTCCAACTTCTTTTTATCTTTAGGCTTTGCTGCCCCTACTACTTTTGGAACTTGTACTGGGCCCCCCCTCCACATCCCTAGTTTCCATCTCTTATAGGTTTAATATTTTACTCTAATAGCCCAAAGGTAAGCCTTATATTCACACAAAGCTTCATTGGCTTTTTCCTCTTTTTGCCTTTTCTTCATCCACACATCCTTGTCCAAAGCTCTGAGCTCTCCATTCATGACTCATTCCATAGCTTGCTTGCTCCATTAATTTTCACCCAGTCTTCTAACTCATCCTTTACTGCATCCCTCTTCTTAAATCCTACATCATCATTTTTGCCTTCCTTACCACTCTAAATCGCACAATGACATGATCTCTCATTCCTAACAGTGCCTTAACATAGACATCCACCACACCTTTTACTTGGTTAGGACTATGTGCAGAATTTGGTCCTTTCTGGTACAGTCCTACACCACTTGGATGAACCTCCCATGGTTCACAACCAATTACACCCCCCTCTTCACCTCAGACGGTAGAATCATAGTCTTCTAACATTTTAAGATCACACAAGACCATTTCCTTCTTTCTTCTGTCCAGTCCTTTATTCTCTTTTCCAGTTTCTCATCTTTCTCTTGTGCTGTTATGTCATGGAGGGTACACTGCATATATCCATCAACTCTCCTCCTTCCTCTAATTTAAATGTCAGGGCACTTAACCTAGCTTCTAATCCTGACAGTACCCTTTCTCTATTCCCGTTTTGATTTTCATTCTCCTTTCTCACATCACATCCTCTATTCTCCTTTGTGTATTTTGTTACTCCATTCACATCTCCTTCTCTCGTTCCTGTGCAACCTAGGCCCAGACACAGTCATGTTCCAGCCATTTTTGTCATCTCGTGTTTCTGTGATACCAGCAATGTGCACCTCCATCCTGCATTACTGCTTGCAGTTCCATCTTCTTACCCATACTCCTTCACTGCAGAGTAAGACTACCCAGTTATTTGTCTGTCACATTAGTCTGTTCCTCCTCTATTTTACATCTCCTTTTATCTTTCTGCTTCATGTCTACTATCTAAGCACCTTCAATCTTTTCCTCGGTACTGTATGTACTGTATGTCCACAGTCCTCTCAAAAAGGATATAATTTTCACAGATCCAGAGAACAGCTGGTCCACACCATCTGCTCTCAGTGTTGCCTCATCCCCCTCACAACTCCTTGACATGATCTTGTAGAGATGTCTCATATACTTTCTATCTATCTAGCAGATAGTGAGAGGAGTTCCAGCTCCTGTAGTCTCTGGTCATATCCTTTCCCCTCCATTCCAGACCCACTTCTGATGATTTTCTTCTTGTATTGCCCTCAGCAACTTGATGTCCATCTAAGTGTACAGCATCCTGAATTATACACAGTAACCAAAGCATGGCCTAATGAGATAGCAGAAGCATCAGATCATTTTTGCTGGAGTCTACTGAGAATACACCACAGTATTCTGTATACTGTTTCTACTGCCTTCTCAGTTTACTTTTGATGGTCCATTCCAAGTGTGATCAAGGTTCCTAAATCCTTGTATGCTCTTTTACCATCATTTCCACCCCCCCCCCATTGATACATCACACCAGTGTTGCTATAATCAAGATGCAATACTTTGCATATGTTCATCGTATTGATCAGTGCTGTGGTAGCCTTAGCTATACAGGTTACATCCTGCCAAGGTTTGCTTGTGCAGTTCCTTTGCGGGACAGATAAGTTTTCTTTGGGGGGGGGGAACTTCCATATAAACATTTTGTTTATTACTGATACTTTCCTCTTCAGGAAAGTTATTTTAAAGCTAGGAATTGGTCTTTTAACAGACTGGCATGAGATTGGTATTGTACTTTTAAACAAGAGCAAGAGACTGTAATGTACGGTTTTAAAATGAAGTGCTCTCTCCCCCCCCCAAAGTTTTTTTTCAAGTTTAAAATTTGTTCACAGTAACAGAGAACCATTTTTCTGTGGAGACATTGTGTTTATTTTACTTTATACACCTGGAAAAGTGTTTTAAAGTGCTTTTTTACTGTTTGTCTATGAAAAAGTGACTTTTAAAAAGACTTTTTGTTTTTACTAACATTTGCTACTTGTTTTCCCTTGGAAAGCGGCACCATTTTCAGTTTGGCCATGGAACAATCTGTCAGTCTCATGGTTAGGTTCATAGGTTGGTACTGAGCTATTGGCTCTAGGGCCTATAGAAGCCTAGCCATAACAATTATTTCTTCCCACACTATTTACTTCCCTAGACCACTATATAGCAGGGTGACTGATGTGATCCCTGGGGTGAATTTCCTTTCTCCCATCCAATCATCAAGGCTCCTTTTGAAGAGGGCCAAAGAGGTGCTCTGCTTGACATGTATGGGCAGTCTACTCCAGAGTCTGGGGAGTCTCTGGGTCAGGAACCTATCCCTCCAGCATGTTTTGTTTATTGTGATAAGGTTTAGATCCCTGGACCATGTGGCTCTGAAGGATTGGGATTTCTTTAAGCATAACATGCCCAACAGCTCTGGGTTTGACATTGCCTTGTATGCTAAGCAGAGATCGCCTCAGAGTAGACGATATGCGACAAGAGTATAGCTGGAGTTTTTTAAGGTGGTCAGCATAGGGCATCTGCTTTAAGCCTGTAACTCTTAGTGAGGTATTTCTGCGGCCTTTCCAGCTGTTGCAGATGTCTTGAGAGGTACATACCAAATGGGGTGTTGTATTCTATAATGGGTCTAATGAGAGACTAGTACAGTGGGACAATGACCTCCTTTTTTCTGGATGAAAAGACCTTAATGATGAGGTGTGCCACATGGGATTTCCTGACTGTTGTGGTGATGTGGTTATTGAAGGTGAGACCACTGTCTGTGTCCCTAAGTCTCTTATCTCACTTTCGGCGTTTAGTGTACTGCCACCTATGTGGTAATTCACGGGTACATGTTTTTTCCCAAAGGGAATAACTATACATTTCTTGGCATTGAGATTGAGCCCATGACTCTGGCACCAAGCATCTGTTTCTGTAAGGCCCTTTTGTAGAGTAGACATCATTTGGGGATTCAATAATGGCTCCCAGTTTGTAGTCATCTGCGAACTTTGTTAGCCAGAGTCCCATAGTGTTGGCCTGTACTTCAGAGAAGTAGATGCCAAACAAGAGAAGTCCCAGGACTGAACCCTGAGGTACTCCACTTGTCTGGAGCTGGATTTGGAGTCAGCTACTTTTACAGTTTGGGTTCTGTCAGTAAGCCCGTTGGCAACCCATCGAGTGATGTAGGGATTAAGGTAGGTTAGTCATTCTTCTAGCCAAATAAAAAAAATAAATAAAAAAGAAAAAGAAAACTGTCTTTGCCATCATAGCAGGCTAACAAACATGCCTCAGCCTCAGGTGGATCTTTTTCCCGGATCCCACTGGTGTAGCACCTACAGCCAGTATTGACTGGGGATAGCTACATCCTCTTCAGCTGTTGAGGTCCCCTCAGTGAGCAAGGGAGAGCCACTCCCGTCAGTCCTAGGAGTGGGAACAGGGAAGGTTTCCCTGTTTTGTCAGAATGTTCTGCCCTTCCCTGGGGAAGCTGCTCCTGCTATTAATAACACTGCTGGTCCGGTTCCTTTCATAAAGGAAGAGAAAACTATGCATTAATCTACTTCTCAAATTTAATTTGACAGGAGAGTTTACTGGCTCTGGATCAGGTTTTGATTCAAGTTTTCAATCCTTATTATAAAGTAATTTCTGGTAAAAAGTAAGAACGATACCTCCTTTTCTGAACAGGTTCAAAATTCTGAATCTGGACAGCAGGATAATGCTACAGATACAGGGTTTTCTGCTCATATTTATAATTCAGACTCAGAGGAGAGCTTAGTTTCTGACTTTCCTTGTGGGGGGGTTGCTTTCTCTGAGACTATTTCTAGAATAGGACAGTGCTTTCAGTGGGAGAACTCTGAGGCTTTTCATTTCCTAAGAAAACACTGAGTTGTTACAGATGGAATTTCCAGAACCCACACCCATTCCACCAATTCTGACAGCTTTGCATGATGTGTGTTACTGCCTTCAATTTTCCCGACAGTCAGCCAGCTGCCCATAAAGAGGCAGATAGAATACTGAGGAAATTTAAAAATTCTAAGTTTTTATACACTCTTCCCAAACCCTATCCAGCAGCTATAGCTTTATTAATCCTTCTGGTGCTATCTTAGTTAATTTCAATCCTACTATGTCTTTTAAGAATGGAAAGATTATTAATAGGCACTGAAAAAAAATGTACACTTCCGTAACTTTAAGCTGTTAGGCTCATATGTTAAGATTTGTCCTGATTAATTGTGAAAGTATGAGGAATATTTTGTCTGCAGTTTCTTGTGAGAAGAGATCTAATTTAAATAATTTAATTCCTTCTGCTGTTCAAATCACTACTAATTGTACACGGTGTATGTAAGACTTTGTTGATACTTCAAGGGCTATGGCGACTGGTACTGTTTTGGGGAGGTTTGCATGGCTGCATTCTTAGAACCTCCCAGATGATGTTAAAATGAGATTTTAAATTCTTCTTTGGATAGAGATTTTGGCCCCTCTGATGCAGAGATGATCAAAACTGAGACGAAAAGGATAAACTGATATAGATAATCTAAGATTTTTCAGCCCTCCTTTTCCAAATGTTCCAAGAGATTCACCAACTCCTCATCATTGCTGGTAACAGCAGAATAAGCAATCTCAACAAAATGATAAACAGACATACAAGAAGAAATTGTAAAGGGGTTCCAAGAAGAATTCTGGAAACTCAAAAATCAAGGACAGTCCAATAGGCCAGAATGACTGTTTAAAAGACTGACCACCTCCCACCCTGGCAGTCCACTTTTTTTTCCAGAAAGTCCGAATCTCCATTATTCTTATTAGCAACAGATAGTTTCAGATCAATGGGTTCTGAAGATCATTCATCAAGGTTACAGATGGCAGTGGGAGAAAATTCCTTCCTTCCAGGGGATAATTCCTCACCCTCCAGACCAGACTTTTGTTTCCACATGTCCTTCATCACATGCTATCCCAGAGAGTTGAATGAACCAGTTCCTCCTTCCATGGTGGGAAAGGCGTTTTATTCAAGGAATTTTTAATGCCAAAGAAAGAAAATGCTTGAAGACCAGGTCTGGATATTTCTTTCCTAAACCTATTTGAAATTGTGTCCAAATTCAAAATGATGTCACATCACAACCTGTTACCTCATTCAAGTTTCCTAGTAACACTCGATTTAAAATATGCTTATCATCACATTCCTATTCGTTCAGACTTCAGGTGTTTTTAAGGTTTGTGCATTTGGATCACATTATCAGTCCTCTGTCTTATCTTTTAGACTATCCATTGCACCAGCAGTGTTCAGAAAGTGTTTACTTATAGTTATAGTGCATTGCAGGTGACATGTATCCATGTTTTCATATATAGACTGAGAAAAGATTATGCAATGATAAGCAAGCAAAGTGTCAGCAATACCTCTCATGAGGTAGAGATCTCTTATACAAGCAGGGGATTCCAAGAAAACATTCAAAAGTCTTTCCTGACTCCTCACAGGATTGCGTTTCTGGGCTTTCAACTAAACACCAGAGTTCAAACAGCTTTTTTTCCACACAGGAAAAAAATACATCTAAATCTAAATCTATTTTTAGGGTTTTCCACTCAAAGTTTGGAATGGAAAACTACAGGATTTTGGGTCTCATGACTTCTAGATTCTCGTAATACCCTTGACAAGACTCCACATGAAAAAGATACAGTGGTATCTGAAATTTCTTTGGTCCTAGCACCAATACACCTTGTCTGTTCAGATTCCAGTGCTGGGGTTTGTCTGAAGAGAAATCACTTGACTGAGACAACAGACATATCTAAATCCGTCTCCCCTTCTCCATTTCCTGTTTCAGTGCAGTCAGTCACTACAGATGCCTCAGACTTTGCTTGTGAAGCAGTTTCAGGAAATGCAAGTTGTGTGGGGCACCAGGGTCAGATGCAAGCACATAAATATAAAAGAGATACATGCCCTGTTCAATGCACTCAACTCGATGCATCTTATTGGATCCCCAGGACCTCTTCAAGTTGTTACAGAAAATACCATAGTCAAGTGGTTCAAACAAGCAAGCAAGGGGGAACCTGGCCATCCCCCTGCAGACTTGAATGAGGAAGAAGAGGTAACAGGTTGTGAAGTGACATTTTGAATTTGTGCACTATCACAAACAGATTTAGGAAAGAAAGATCCAAATCTTTGGCACTAAAAACATCCTTTCATGGATAATTGTTCTCTGGTTTTACAATATTTGTGCAAGTTACTATCCTATGGCCTTTCTTACTCCACTATCAATGCTCATTTATTGACCTTTTCAGGAAGTCTGCACATGGATCCTCCTCTTTAAATGTACTCTTAGATCAAAATGTTTTTGAAAGGGGTTTTGCATAACAGGCCTCAAAGAAAACCAATGGCTCCTCCTTGCTATCTTAATTTTGTGTTACAGAAATTAACACTTGCTCCATTTGAACCTTCATTTGAAGCAGCTAACCTGACAGCCTTGAGGTTCTTAACATGGGGAACAGTTTTACCAATTGCTCTCACCTCTGCAAGAAGGGTATCAAAGTTACAGTCTCTTATGGTGAGTCGACCCTATCTCAATTCCTCAGGAACAGGGTTTCTTTGAGAACTAATTTTTCTATTATACCCAAAAGTAGTATCCAATTTTACTTTAAGCCAGACAATCTGTCTCCCCATTTTTTTTCCTGAACCCAAAAGGATCTTCCATACCTTGGATGTCAACAAAACTCAAGTACAATCTTGACAGAACTAAATCTTTTAGATCTTCAGTTCAATTGTTCACTTCTTCTGAAGGTCAGAAGACTGGAGAACCTGCGTTAAAACAGATCGTTTCCAAAAGGTTGCCTAAGGCTATTACTTTGTTATACTCACCACAATTAAACTATTCCAGGCAGGGTCAAGGCCCACTATCAGGGTCTCTGCTTCATCTATGGCTTTTTGGAAAGGGTTGGATTCTAGAAGTCTTCTAGAAGTTGCAACTTGGTCCTCTGAACATACTTTTACAAAGCACTATATACTCTATTCCTTTTCTAGATCTAGATCTGGCTTTGCAAGGACCATTCTCTTCAGAGGCTCCTGGACTCCTCTCCTTCCATCTTACAAATGTAATATAGGGTAATCTATTCATATAGCTAAGGCTATTTCAGCAGTGACCAATATGAATAACATGCTACAGTTATGCAAGTAAACTTATAACAGCAGACATTTGAATGATCGCTGCTGCAGTAGCCACTCCCTCCCTCCATCCCCCTTGGTTTTTGGTGTTTTGTTTATGTTGGGGTGTGATTATGTTTCGTTCTTAGTAGCATGGTCCTTTAGGTTTCAGCCTCTGTCACGGTTTGCAGGACAGCTCTGAAGGGCTTGGCATTCAAACTTGTCTTTTAGTCAGCTCAGCTTTAGTAGCCCAACAGTTTGGGCACATGGAAGGTACCCTGAAGTGTTGGAAGCTGGCTGGCTGTTGTATCCTTGGCAGGATATAACCAATACAGTTAAGATCACTGCAGCAATGATTATTTGAACATCTACTATTATAGAAAGTTTACTTCCACAACTGCACTTTTTCTGTACGGAACTAAAACGGCTACATTCCTGCCTATTTGGTCAGCCTTTCCAAATCTTCCTTGGAGGATCATTCCATACAATACTGCTTGCATCATTAGAACATCTGTTAATTCTATTCTCTTTCATCCCATATACATCTGAAGCAAACAACTTGAGGAGTACTGTATCCATGACCAGTCCCTGCAGTAGTACACAAATGACTTTTAGTATTCCTAACATCGTCCTACCTACCACAACTCTCTGCATCCTATCTTTCAGTCATGCAGCAGTCCTTTTCCTCAGTCATTATCCTGCCCACCAAATCCTCCAGTTTGCTAGCAGCCACCTGTATGAGACCAGGTCAGAGGCTCTGATGAAGTACAAGTAGATCTTGTTTACTGCTGATCCCTTATCAAATTCACCTGCAATTCAGCCATAAAACAGAACCAGGTTTGACTGATGGTGTCTTTCGTAATGAACTTGTATTTGTTCTGTCCCAGAGACAGCCATCCTCTCAAAGAATCTGACCTTTCTTTGAATATTCTCTCCAGGACTTCTCTGCCACTGTTATTAGATTAACAGAATTGAAAATTTTCAGGTTTTTTCATGTACTCCCACATTATACATGGTTACCACACTTGCTGTATTCCAGTCCTCAGGTACCTTGTGCAGTGAAACCGACATACTGAAGAGCTTGGTTAGGGCATCTGCCTGCATAATGATAGGCTTCCGAGGATTTCTGATGTAGGCTATCCAGTTTCTGCATTTATCCTCCTTTAGGGCAATTAATTCTCTCTTAACATCCTCCATTTCTCTCTCCTAGTACCAGTCTAGTCTTATCATTGTGGTCTACCTACACCTTAGGTTTACACATTCTCTCTCTCTCTGCTTTTTTGCATCTTCATGCTACATTTCCTTGGCATTAGCCAAGGTTTCTATGATGTCAGCATTTTCACCCTGCCCTTCTGTATCACTGATTACAATTCCTCCATCTTTATACTCACCTTTCTTGTGCTTCATGTTAATATTACCCATCCATTTCAAATCATCCTTCTTTCTTCATCTACTTGTCCTTTTTACCTTATTTCCATTAAGTTCCCTCCCTCTTAACCTAAAGGTGTAATCTGTGAGCTGTACCTTTACTGCTCCTTTGGTTCTAAGGTGGATTTTGTCCCCGTTACAGAGGTGGTCCCTCTGCTAGCTCTTCTCTCCATCTCCTTAACATTCTCAAGCCCTTCTCCCTTGCCCACTGAGTTTTAACAGTTCTGAAAAGGTTACATCCAACCCTAAATCCTGGCAGCTTGTTTTCCATCTCCTTGGCCCTGCTTCTTGCAACCTCAGTTGTCTGCTCCGACAGATCATAGATGCCTACATTGGTCATTATAGGAGTTTACCTCTTCCTTATAAATGCCACCTTGGTCATCTCCTTGTCTTAAAGTGGCTATGCCCTAAGACCAGGGTCACTGTTACCTGGAAAACAGGATACATGTTTGTGAAGCACTGTATGACTGATAACTACGTCTCCTCATACAGAGTCACTCACCTGCAAGAACACAGTTGGGGTGTTATGTAGGGTTAGCATGCTTATAAACTTGACTGTGCAAGTAACACATGACATTTTGACAGAAGGGACCCTTAGAGTGCTACTCTGAAAACATCCTACAAAATTCCATATGGTTAAAAAGTTACAACTCTGCAAAGTCAAAATGAGTGGAGGAACTACTTTACATTAAAATACACTACAAGCATATAATTATCATACAGACACTATTAAAGGTAAACTTTAAACTGCAGAAAATACAGATGCCTATTTCATAAGTACAATACAAGGTACTGGACTATTCAGGGAACGAGTATTATCGTATTACCATATTACAATGGATTGTAAAACACTTGTCATTTCAGTTCGTGTCTCACGACAACCCTGAGTGTATATTAATATTTGTACCATGCATATGCATTCATGTCTTATTGCGTGCATAATAATTCCCATATGCACAGAAGCAGACATTTTGTTGGAGTAGGCAAACAGTGTAAAATTAAGCCTGATATGCACAAAACCTGTGTGATCTTTGTTTTTATTCATTTGTTAACAGGGTAAGCTCATGGGAATTCAAATATCCCTTTTCAGGCGCTACCCAAGAGTACGGTTTGGTTATGTGACACGCTCAAAGTCACACATTAGGCAAAAGGAGGAGGAAAGAATCAAAACACTTTTACTCGACTACATGAACAACTCGTTAATAAACCAGACCTTAAACCTTCTGCGCTAACTGCCAGGCACTGGATTTGTTTTCTGAATCATTCTTTCCTCATTTTAGGGAAGAGTTATACATTTTACTCAGGCGGCTCAGCTCTCTTATAAAATGTACAGTGTGTATAAATGCCAATAAGAACAACACAACCGAGCTTAGCTTTGCTATACAGATGGTGTTTAGCATGACCCAGGGACCCAAACCACACATCAAATTATCATCAAGCTATTTCTCACTAAAAAATAATAAAATGCTGACACTAAATTATCAAAAGTGTGGGTATGTGTAGAAAACAAGGTAAACATGACAAGAACTGGAAATGAAATATAGAAAGTCACACAGGAATTTATCAAACATCCCCAGCCTAAGTAGACTGATTACAGACAAGGCGGCAACGTTATCCTAAGAAGCTGGTATATCTGTTGATCCTGAAGTACAGCAGTATATGAACAAAAGTATGTCTGCAGTCTCTGCCCGGTCAGCTCGCCAGTGGGTAAGAAAACTAGCAGAGAGATTACAAAAGAAGCATGAATCAAACAAAGCAAAGTCCAATCAAGTCAGACAGAACATAAATCCTAAAGACAGGAAAGTATTTCAGGTAGAGCAAGTGGTTAAAATGTAAAAGATCAGCAGGAAATGATCATATGTCAGTGAGCCGAGTGGTGTTTCTCACTGTTAGTTCACTGCAGCAGTACAGCAGGAGGAAAGGGTGAGATCACAAACTGATAGCCACTTACAGCAAATGGCGTTCTATAAAAATGAATTTTGGGTGGTATTACTTTGATTTATAGAGTGCTGTGATTATGCTCCAAAATCTGACAAAAAAAAAAAAAAAAAAAAAAAAAAAAAGACAGATTTATTAAGCAAAGTCTCCTATGACTAAAACATTTTCCCTGTAACTTATTGGGCCTTAAAGACTTGGGCCTGTTTTAAAGGTCACTCTTGATTGAGCTGCGTGGATTTGCATTATGTGTAAGTGGACAGGAAGTGGGTGTTATCACATGATACAGGATGGCTACTTTTAGTGTGTGTTCTAGGAGGCTTTGGCAAATTTCTCTTTATAGCTTTGGCATAACTTTTTGGTAATGGTGTATTGTGTCTGATCTGTTGTTATGGAGGTATAATGCTGTCTGACAGTAGACTAATGTGAGACACTTATCAAGAGGTTTGCACGGTCTGGTTTCATTCCTCTGTAAAAAAATATAACAACTACAATTAGCAAATATAACTAAGACATTTCTACAAAACGGTATACTTATTAGCAGAAATGCTATATAAACCTTGTCTGTATGTAGTACCCTACATAAAGGCAAGTCTGGTGATGCAAGAGGGTAAGCTGGAGGTAGCGCAAAAATTTGGTGAGACTTTTGGAAAAATTGGGGAGACTTTTGGAACAAAAACACCATTCTATGTGGTGTTTTAAGAGATGCTGGTGTTATCAAACCACTACTGACATACAGTGGATATAAAAAAAGTGTACACACCCCTGTTGAAATACCAGGTTTTTGTGATGTAAAAAATGAGAGCACAATAAATCATTTCAAAACTTTTCTCACCTTTAATGGGACCTATAACCTGTACAATTCAACTGAAAAACAAATCTGTTAGAGGAAAAAAATAAAAAAGTACAATAAGCTGGTTGCATAAGTGTGCACACCCTTAAACTAATACTTTGTTGAAACATCTTTTGATTTAAATTATAGCATTCGGTCTTCTTAGGTAGGAGTCTTATCAGCATAGCACCTTATCAGCATGGCACATCTTGACTTGGCAATATTTGCCCACTCGTCCTTACAAAAGCACTCCAAATCTGTCAGATTGCAAGGACATATCTTGTGCACAGCCCTCTTCATATGTCACTCCACAAATGTTCCATTGGATTTAGGTCTGGGCTCTGGCTGAGCCATTCTAAAACTTTCTTCTGGTGAAGGCAATCTTTTGTTGATTTGGATCGATGCTTGGGGTTATTGTCATGTTGAAAGGTGAAATTCCTCATCTTTCTAGCAGATGCCTGAAGTTTTTGGGTCAAAAGTGACTGCTATTTGGAACTGTTCATAATTCCCTCCACCTTAAGTAAAGCCCCAGTTCCAGCTGAAGAAAAGCAACCCGAAAGCATGATACTGCCACCACCATGCTTCACCATGGGGATGGTGTTCTTTTGGTGATGTAAAGTGTTGTTTTTGCACCAAACTTAACTTTTGGAATTGTGTCCAAAAAGTTCAACCTTGGTCTCATCAGACCATAACATATTTTTCCACATGCTTTTAAGACACTTGTTGTATTGTTTTGCAAATTTTAGCTGGGCCTGGAAGTTTTTCTGTATAAGAAATGGCTTCAGTCTTGCAACCCTAACCCATAGGCCAGACATATGGAGAATACAGAAGATTGTTGTCACGTAGTACACGAGCAATACTGGTCAGAAGTTCCTGCAGCTCCTTCAGTGTTGCTGTAGGTCTCTTGGCAGCCTCCCTGACTAGTTTTCGTCTGGTCTTTTCATCAATTTTGGAGGGACGTCCAGTTCTTTGCAACATCACTGTTGTCCCATATTTTGTCCACTTTTTGATGACTTTCTTCACTGTGTTCCATAGTATATCCAATGCTGTGGAACTTGTTTTGTATCCTTCTCCTGACTGATACCTTTCAACATCCTTTTGATGCTTTGTAAGCTCTCTGCGAACCATGGCTTTTGCTGTAGCAGGCAACTGAGTAAATATCAGGAAAATCCTACTAGGGCAGCTGAACTTTATTTGGGGTTAATCAGAGTCTCTTTAATTGATGGCAGGTGTGTACCCAAGAAGACTGAATACTTTAATTAAAGCAAAAGGTGCTTCAACAAAGTATTAGTTTAAGGGTGTGCACACTTATTCAACCAGCTTTTTGTATGTTTTTTTATTTTTTATATTTTTTCCCCTAATAGATTGGTTTGATTTTAATTAAATTATACAGGTTATAGGTCACATTAAAGGTGGGAAAAGTTTTGAAATGATTTATTGTGGTCTCATTTTTTTACATCACAAAAACATGGTATATTAACAGGGGTGTGTACACTATTTATATCCACTGTATATCAGAAAAAATAAACTCTGTTTCAACAGCAAACTCCAAAACGCAATCAATGGCAGAAAACAAAGTAGCATGCGATCATGAAAGATCAACAAGAACTGCAACAAGAATGTATACTGTGTAAAAGATGCAATATAGAAAGAAATTCACGGCTAAAGAAAGTTAATTATGATAGGACTACCAGAAAGAAGAGAAGAACTTCATATTATGTAGTTTAGGTTCAAAAGCTTGCACAAGAGGTTAAACTTATCAGTAGCCACCGTTATCTGAAGTGCACAATAATCTAAGGTGGGACTACTGAGATTTAAATACAAGATATCTCTTCCCACGTTTTTTATTTTAAATACACAAATTTCAGAATTCGTATAAAATTTGACTGGGAATACTTTTTCATGAAATGTTCACTTTTAACACTGTAACATTCATTTACTGTTTATAAATTAAAACAGTAACAGATTTATTAAGCACCTTTCTGACATCAGAAGGGTTCGTAACAAGCTTTTGATTAACACCCTTCAGTACTGTTAAATTCTAGTGCCACACTAAAGCATTAAGAGCCATCAGTCACCATCACAAAACAGCCATGAAAAGATGTTAGCAATTTGATTCAGACATTTTCTTACCTCTGACGCAAGTATTTAACAGCTTCCAATGTGTCTTTTGTGGTGGCAGCTCTCCATGTGACAGCACTAAGTATATTACAACCATCAGTGCTGCAAAACATTTAGCATCCCTACACTTTTTCCTTACCTAACTTTTGTAGTGTGGGGCCAAGTAACCCTCCATGCTCTACAAAGAATTATGATCATGTCTCTCTAATAACACAAATTGTTGTGTGTTCTTGACATGGATGTCACAATTCACATGCTGAGCTTCACTCACAAGGTTAATGTCTTAATATCCACATTTCAAACAAACTTTAAACTGGTCATGACCAGAGATCTACTCATAATTCACTATGTTATACAAGGATTGTAGGAGGTTGAATGAGTACTGATCAAGCCAGGTACTAAAGATGCCCCTTATTTATGTTCAGATATACGAAATGGATTGATAAATATAAAAATCCACACAAAAAAAGAAACCAACAGGGTAAGAAAATCTCAAGGCATCTCAGATTACATGTATTTTTATTCCTATTGCAGAACAGCCACTGTTTAAAATATAAATTATACTATGTTAGGATGATGTTATGTGGCTCCAATTCATTTGTTTACAAAACGAGTATTCAGAAATTTTATATGTAGCTTTACAACATACAGATTTTCATTTGTACAGCTTTATGACTGATGTAACATATTTTGAATGCCTCATACTTGTGAATCAGTTACAGGTCTCCTTTCCCCCAAAAAAAAAAAAAAAAAAAAAAAAAATTGCACTGTGTACATTGGTATTAAAATGCTGGATCTCATTCACAGAAGCTAATTAACAAATAGGCACATTTACGGTATCAAATGTGCATTACCAATACACACAAACGATCCATTTGTGATTAATCAACATATTTGCCTTTACCATGGAAAGAAAGCATTACTATCCTCAAGAGCTTTACTAGACTTAACTTCTCCACAAAGTTTAATGCTGTTAATCATATACTATATGGGCCAGTGGAATGATTCTGTGAATCCTATTTAATTATCACCCAGGCAGCATTGGCAATAATAAATAAAGATACACACACCACTTATAGCAGCTAGTCAAATAGATGGTCTTTGGGATGTAGAAGAAAAGCAATATATTCACAACAGAAACCCAAGCGGGCAGATAGAGAACACAAAACTACAAATATACTCTTTGAAGATCAGGAACAACCTCTAATATTGAAACTAGGAAGGCACATATACTAACCAGTGTGGCATTCTTTAGAGGATGAGCACTAAACATGAATTCAGGAAATTTAGAATTTAGACTATGTGATGGTGATGAGTTTGGAAAACATAACCTGAAACTGAATTTGATAAGGTGGATGGATGGTGGTGATCCTGGACTATAGATATTGGACACATTCAGGGGATGACAGTGAGGAACATGGACAAGAAGCACTGAACGTGCATTCAGTAGATTAGCCAGGCTGACTTTGGAAGTAGGAGAGTTAACCCTGGACAATAAACAGAGACCATAAAACTGGCCTGTTGGTTGGCAAAGGGACATTGTAGCTGTTTATGTAGTCAGGTCTGATAAATAAAAATGAGATAAAAATGTCGCCGTTAAGTAAATTTATGATTAAATGTTCAGCAAAGGAAATGCAGATACATAACTTTTGCAGTTAGTATAATAAATAAATTATATATATATATGGATTCATATCACTTCACTGAAAGACCATGTCACTGACACCCATTTCACGGAGACCAAATCACCTAAAGTTAATTTCACCTAAAACTCATTTCACTGACAAGTAGTACGCTAAGGCAAGTCAAAGGTACATGTATTTTTCCCCACTGTAGTGCAATCCTGGTGTTAGTATATATAGTTGCGGGGGGGGGCACAGCCCCCGACCTAGTTTGGTTTTACCAAATAATATCAAACAAAACCAGACAACAGAAAACCAAATTAAGTGGGGGGCTCTGCCCACGGCAGCCCTAACAATATATATTAACACCAGGATTGCACTACAGTGGGGAAAAAAAAATATATAACTGACTTGCCTTAGAGTACTACTTGTCAGTGAAATGAGTTTTAGGTGAAATTAACTTTAGGCGATTTGGTCTCAGTGAAATGGGTGTCAGTGAAATGATACAAATCCATGCACACACATACACACACACACACACATATATATATATATATATATATATATATATATATATATAAATTTATAAAAACTCAGATAACTCGTCAGTCAGTTCATCATATTGCTACCTGCAATTCATTTGACATGTTAAGATTTTTGCTTGTTGCATGTTCATTTATTAAAAAGGTATTGCATCATGTCCTCTAAAGTAAGAATTTGCCATGCTTGCATAAGATCAACATTTTTTCACAGCCTACTCTGATTTCTTCTATTCATTTTCACTAGCAGTGCCTTTTGACTTAGGACACTTTTTTCTAGCATTTCATACCTATTTTTTATACAAATCTTCTGAGAATTTATTGTTACCTCTTGATTCACTTAGAGGCAGATAAATAAATATTTCTGACTGTACAAATAAAAAGTGGTTGCTTTTTTTTTGATCAAGCAAAAAAGGAGCTCAGTATGAGTCCTAATCAAACCATGGGAATCATTTTACAATCCCCTTTTTAAAAAGGTTAGCATCTTTTTTTTCATGTTTTAGCATACTAGAGAATGTGCTTGTAATCTAGATCAATGCAAAGACAGCGGAGAAATAAAAAGAATTTCATCCATCCTGTGTACTTTGCATTTCTTTTACATCCATACAAATGGACTCCGCAAGTATTGCCCCAGTATCAGCTTTTTGAACAGATGTTACAACAGGTGGCTTCTACTGTTATGAAACACAGAACAGCCTGTATTTGTGTGCGTAAGTTTAAAAGAGAAAGGTTAGGCTAAGCTCTCTTAGGTACACCAGTATATATATATATATATATATATATATATATATATATATATATATATATATATATATATATATATATATATATATATATTATAGGTTTACTATCAAATGGGCAATCAGACTTTGCTCGATTCATGGCAGTCTAAAACACTCCATTCGATAGTATTGAATGAATGAACACAGAAATGTAGAAATGCACAACAGCGAATGCATTACAGCTTTCTACATTTTAATGCAGATCATACCATAGCGGGGATCAGGAAATGTACCCTTTCCCTTACTGTAGTGCGATCTCAGAGTTTGTATATATAAGTAGCAGGGGGTGTGGGGGTGCAGCCCCCACATGGGTGGGGTACAGAGGGGCTTGCTCCCCTTCAAAAACTGTATTTACTGTGGGTTGCTCAGCACACAGAGTTGTAGAAGTGTGGTGACTGTTCGAATTGTGTTGAATTTGAACATTCAGCACTTCCACGTTCAACATTTTTCACATTCATTTTTCCCATATTTCGCCCATATGGTTCGCACAAACGTTAACATGCATATTGTAGGATGGCATAAATGATAATAAACACATATACATGTATATATATATATATATGCACACACACACACACACACACACACACACACACACACACACACACACACAGGAGCACTGACTGGTTAAGTGACTTTCTCGGAGCCATCCATCCACAGCCCTTTTCCCTTTTTCACATTTTTTACACATGGAGTCAGAGTGTTGCTTTTTAACAGTGGCAATCTACAGCCTAGGTTCATACTGCTGGGTGGCTAGCCCTGCCAAAGCTGTACTTCTGTGCCTCACATACGTGCACGCACACTCACACCTATGGTCAGTTTAGAGTGTCCAATCTGTCTACAGTAGGCAAACAGAAATAGAAGAAGACCGAAGACACATTCTTTCGAATGTGTCTTGGTTGAACTCAAAAGCCAGAAAAGTACAGTTTTGTACCTACCATAAATGTAGATGTTCGAAGATCCACATTGCTGCAGTCCTTACATATGGGTAGTGCGCTGTCCTCGGTCGGCCCGAATACCAAAGTATTAGGCTGACGTCGGTCATGGGCGCTCAGATCTGACAGCAGAGCGTCAGGGTATAAAAGCGCATGACCGACGTCATATCCTCAGTCTTTTCTTGCCCCAGATGTCAGAAGGCCCTAAAAAGAAAGGCCACAGCCCAAAAACAGGATACCTCCCAAAAACATGCCCAACAACAACCATCACCCAAACCATATAACCATGCCAAACTACAGAGGGAAGGAGGGAGGGTATTGGACTGCAGCAATGTGGATCTTGAACATCTACATTTATGGTAGGTACAAAACTGTACTATGTTCTTCATCTCACATTGCTGCAGTCCTTACATATGGGTAGAATCCCAAAGCAGAGGTAAAGGGAGGATGGCAAAATCATAAAGCATTAGGGGCTGCTAAAATGCCCTGTAATATTGCAGTGGCAAATCCAGCCCTAGACTTAGAATAAAGAGGAAGGTGGTAATGCTTGGAAAAAGTATGTACTGAACTCCAAGTGGCTGCTTCCAAAATATCTTTGTAGCTACCCCTTAGAAAGGCAGTAGAAGTGGCAGTAGCTCTAGTGGAATGAGGTCTGATTCCAGCGGAATCTCCTTACCATGATGGGAATAACAGAAAGAAATACAAAACCCAATCCATTTAGAAATAGTTTGTTTTGAAACAGGTTTTCCCTGAGAACCCAACGCAAAAGAAACAAACAACTGCTGAGACTGCCTGAACCCCTTGGTTCTGCTCAAATAATAACGTAACTGCCTGTGAATATCCAAAGTATGCAAAATCTTCTCCCCTTTATTTTGGGGGTTTGCATAAAAAGTAGGCAAATGAATAGTTTGGTTCAAGGCCACACTAGAAACCACTTTAGGCATAAAGGAAGGATTAGTACGCAAAGATACCCTATCCTTATGAAAAATCAGGAAAGGTTCCACTGCCATAAGGGCCTGTAATTCAGAAACCCTTCTTGCAGAGGTAATGGCCAACAAAAAAAGCAGTCTTCCATGATAAATACTTTAACTCGGCAGTAGCTGCAGGCTCAAAGGTTGTAGAGTAAGCTTTTCCAAAACAAAATTGAGATCCCAAGCAGGAGTAGGAGCTCTACGTGGGGGTCTTATGTTCTTTGCCCCTCTAAGAAATTGCTTAAACAAAGGATGGGAAAATAAAGGAGGGTCACAGTCATAGTGAGCAGAAATGGCTGCAGCATGAACCTTTATAGAGGAGAAAGACAAACCCTTGTCCAATAACTCAGTAAGATATTGAAGAGAAACACTTAAATCAGGCTTGGAAACATCAAAGTCCTTCGCTTTGCTCCAAAGAAAAAATCTCCTCCATTTATCAGCGTAAACTTTCCTTGTACTAGGCCTTCTGGCCTCCAAAATAACATTCAAAACTTGTTGTGGAAGCTGAGACCCTCCAGGATCTAAAACAGAATATGCCAGGCTGTGAGATGCAGAGACTGAATCTTGACATTGAGGAAGTGATTGCCCTCCTGAGACAAAAGATGCAGAATCAAAGGCAGAGGCCATGGAGGCTCCCGTACCAAACTCCTCAGTAGTGGGTACCAGTGCTGTCGAGGCCAATCTGGCACTATCAGAATCATGGATGGCTTGTCTTTTCTGGCCTTCAGGAGTACCTTGGGAATGAGAGGCAGAGGTGGAAAGGCATAGACATGAAGATTGCTCCAACTGAATGATAGAGCATCCACCTTCCAAGCTGTGGGATGAAACATTTTTGTGCAAAACTTTGGCAACTGGTAATTTAGTGGAGAAGCGAACAGATCTATGTCTGGAGTCCCCCATGACACTGTCAACTTTTGAAACACATGAGGATCCAGTTTCCACTCGTGAGGATCCACAATTTGTCTGCTCAACACATCCGCTAAGGAGTTCTGTGCTCCTGGTAGAAACCTTGCCTGAAGATTGAGGTGTAAACTGAGAGCAGTCTCCCACAAAATCATCGCTTGCCTGCAAAGAGGGTAGAATGGGTTCCCCTTGCTTGTTGATGTACCACATGACAGTAGTGTTGTCTGTTTGAATCAACACCTGTCCTGGGTGAAGTAAATCCTTGAAAGCCATCAATGCAAATTGGACTGCTAACATCTCCTTCAAGTTGATATGCAAATGTTGAAGTCTGGCAGGCCACGTGTCTTGCACCCATTTTCCATTGAGGTGTGCTCCCCAAGCCTTGTCCGAGGCATCTGTCGTTAGAATCTGACTCGCCTCTGGTCGGGTCACAGAGAGTCCCTTGTTTAGGTGACATTCCTGAGCCCACCACAAAAATTCTTTCTGAATGCAAGGTATTATCTGAATGACAGTGTCTAGATCCTGGCAGTGTTGTGTCCATACATTTTTGAGATACCATTGAAGCTTCCTCATATGCAGTTTGGCATTGGGACGCACCAGAATACAAGATGCCATGAACCCCAAGGCTTGAAGGACTGTCCTTGCAGTCAGCCTGGACTGTAGAGACATTTGATGGAAATAAAGAGAAAGGCTTCTTTGTTTGTCCGGGGTCAAAAGGCCATCTGGGAAGCTGTATTCAGTCTCACACCCAGAAAGCACATGTCCTGAGAGGGTACTAGACTGGACTTTGTTTCGTTCACAGAATACCCTAGGCATCTTAACACTACCATCACATACTGTAGATGATGCAGAAGTTCGTTTTTGTGTTGTGCAATAATCAGGCAATCGTCCAAATAAGGATAAATCTGTATTCCTCTTAACCTGAAAAAGGCTATCACTGGAGCCAGAACCTTTGTGAACACTCTGGGCAGTAGATAAGCCAAAGGGCAATGCAGAGAACTGATAATGTAAATTTCCAGCCCGAAACGCAGGTACCTCCTGCAACTGGGCCTGATAGGAACATGAAGATAAGCCTCTTTGAGATCCAGAGTTACCATCCAGTGATCTTTTCCCAACAGAGGTAAAAGCTGTTGTAACGTCAGCATTTTGAACTTTGGAATGTCCAGATAAGTGTTGAGGATAGATAAATCCAAAATTGGTCTCCACGTGTTCCCTTTCTTTGGTACTAGAAACAGGCGAGAATAAAATCCTAGTCCCACTTCTGACAGAGGAACTGGCTGTATACCTCCTATTTGAAGAAGTAAAGAAATCTGCTTGTGAGCCTCTATCCTTTGCTGAGGAGGAACGTCTGGCATGCCTTTGAAAGGAGGCAATGTATGGAAATAAAACTTGTAGCCTCGGTTTATAATGTCCAATACCCATTTGTCCTGGGTGACTAAAAGCCAGTTTTGCTTGAAGAGTGCTAACTTTCCTCCCAAAGGAGCTGCCAGGGAAGAAGAATCTGGCAGCTGAAAATGCAGGTCATTGGGCCGGTTTACGAAAGGACTGGCCCCTGCCCACACCTGCAGATTGTGCAGGTGAACTCCAAGTTCTAGGCCTGAATGTACTGTGAGCTCTGCCCCTGCCACGTCTAGATCTACCCCTAGACTGAGAATCAGAAGAAGGGTAGGTCCACCCCTTAGTAGGCCAATTTCTACTAAACTTTGGAGGTTGCACCTGCAAAAAATCTTTAACAGTCTGCATGGACTTAGCCTTGTCTTCCATTTTCTTCAATACCGACTCCACAGGAGGACCAAACAAAACTTCAGACTGTAAAGGGGCATCCAGAATTCTAGTTTTAACATGCTCGGACAAATTCTGATTCTTAAGCCAGGCGTGCCTACGAAGAACTGACCCAGTGGCAGCCACCCTAGAAGAGGCCTGTACAGCATCAAAACCACACTGCAAAGAATGCTTACCCACCTGTTCAGAGACATGTACTAAATCTTGCAATTCTTTACACTCTATGCCCTCTGTCAAAGCATCCACTTTAGATTTCAGCTGAGAGGAGGAAATTCTGATATTTCAACATATGAAACTGGCAATTTAAAGCCCTCATTGCTAAAGTAGAAGAGGTATACACCTTCTTACCCCATCGATCCAAAGCTCTAGCTTCCTTATCTAGAGGAACCGGATTCTTTACAACAGAAGCTCTAACACCCTTAGGCCCCTGACTAATAGTTTCTGGGTCCGCCCTAGGACTCTTATACAGATATTTATGAGCCTCAGGCACCCTGTAATACCTGTCCGGTTTAACTGGCGCAGGAGGCAAAGAATCTGGATTAAGGGAAGCCTCCGAGAAAACATCTTGAACAACCTCCAAAACAGGAGGTATAGCCAAGGGTCTATGCTGTGGTAAAAACAAGAATTCCCTAAGCCTCTTTCGTGAATCAGAGAAATCCTGTCCTTCCCACTTAAAATGCTCCCTCATGGAATGCAGAGTTTCTGAAAATGAAAAATCCTCTGGAGGAGAAGCAGAAGGAGTGGAATCCTCTGCATCAGAATCCGAATAAGGGGGAAAATCTTGAATATCTTCAGCAGAAGAGTCCGAGTCATCTGAGGCCTGATCCAAACTTTCCAACTCTGGCTCCACCCTGGGCCTCTTATCAGGAGGGGGCATAGAACCTCTAATTAAAGTAATCAAATCTTCTGCCATTTTAAGCATGTGCTTTTTAGGCACAGACCCTGAAGTACCTGGAGGGACACCAGAGGAAGGCAAAACAGACCTGCCCTTAGAAGAAGCCTTAGAAATAGTAGCAGAAGGCCTAACCACCTTAGGCATAGAAGGGAGAACAGTAACCTGAGAGGCCCCTTCAGCTTGACCTGACTCCTGTGAGGCCACATCCTGCAAAATCAAAGTTTCCCCCTGAGACTCAACAGAAACTTCAGCCGGCTCCACCTGCTCCACTGTAGTTTCTGCAGGACCGGCGTCCGAAAAGGACGAATCAACCTGTCTAGGTTGCAAGGATTTGTCTTTGCGCTTCTTCGTGGAAGCGGGCGGAGGATCCAACGGCATATTATAATTACACCGCTTACCAAAGACTAACCTAGCACAATCTAACCTTCTCTTAATAGTGCGCTTATTAAACCTAGCACAAAACCGACACCCGACTACGTCGTGGTCCGGTCCCAAACAAGGAATGCAAAGAGAGTGATAATCCCTATGCGGTATCTGTTTCCCACAAGAAATACAATTATTCACTTTTTCTGACATCCGGAATTAACTGAGGCAAGAAAAAACAAAAATATTCCCCAACAGGGTACTTAGCCCAACTTGGTTTCGGTCTGAAACTCAGAATACGAAAATTTCAGAACGCCGAACGGCACTTGCAATGCTGCTTCTGCATCGGACCATGCGGCAAAAAAGACTGAGGATATGACGTCGGTCATGCGCTTTTATACCCTGACGCTCTGATGTCAGATCTGAGCGCCCATGACCGACGTCAGCCTAATACTTCGGTATTCGGGCCGACCGAGGACAGCGGACTACCCATATGTAAGGACTGCAGCAATGTGAGATGAAGAACATCGGCAAAATATTGAAGCGGCTTTTAAGCAAATTCTTTCCCTGGGAAATTTAATGTAATGTTTAAAAGTATGTGTTTTTTTTTTGTTGGAACAGCAATTTTTTTCTCCCTAGGGGGAGAAAAAAAAAAAAAAAAAAATCGCTGTTCTGACGGTTCAAAATTGTAAACTTTCGCTTACAGAGGGTCGATTAATCATTGTTCACTTTTTTAAGCGCTCTGTGATCTAATATAGACCCCTTTGGTTACACGAATCAGCTCATTAACGGCTTGGAGTATTAATCCTCTCTGCTCACAAAAAGGTAATTTCCCTGCATAATACATTCAACTCGACATTCACCTATACTTTTGTCACTGCATTGAGGTCCAGCTCCTAGGATTAACAAAGTAAAGAACTTTCCTATACTTGACACAGTAGAAGGAAATATTCAACATATGTGGCAAAGTACATGGTTGACAGTTCAGATAAATGCACCATTTTATTAGTTCCTGTAGTTCCGCACTATTTGGAACTTTGAAAGCAAAACACTGCCTGTTTTTCAGAAAAATAATGCACATAGATGTAGGGGTAGGATTTGTTAAAGCATTCCAAAACAGCATACCATTTGTTCCATGCTTACACCGCACATAAGGAAGCATACTGGGGAATCCAAGTTAAAAAAAAAAAAAAAAAAAACTTTTTGGTGGCGCCTTTGCACATCCTGCTGTTATTAGCATTATGTGAATGTAATCTCTGCTTAAGGATATGTGGAAAGGTACCAATGCAGTTTTCAGAAATTATTGTTCATTTCACTGAAAAATTGAGGGAAAGAGTCTCAATTATGGGTACATCAGAAGGTGAAACTCTTAGAAAGATGACTACTGTTATTGTATGTTACAGCAGCACACTAAAAAATAGCATGAAGAACTTCACCCACATCTGATACTCTGTCTACAAGTAAGACACACTGATTTGTCATAGGAGGGATTTAGAGACAGATACTTAAACAGGTTTCCCTACCCACGCCGGAGGTGAAATTACTCGAGCGTCAGTAGCATGCAGAAAAAAAAAGGCCAATGGCATAATGCAGAATGCTTTTTTCCATACAAAATCATTACCAGTGTGATTTCTAATTGTGCGCCAGCAATAATTCACTTTTAGGGAGATTTCTCCCTTCAAGTCAGTGCAATCACAGAGTTAGTACATACAAGTTCAGGGTTTGTGGGTGGCTTGTCCCCTACATCGGAGCTGCAGTATGGCTTTCTTTCCTTCAAAAATCAAGAAAAAAAAGAATACTTTTTCACCCTTTTGTTTTCCATGCATTTTTTCCACTCCTTTGGAATGATGACTTCAAGAACTGGGATTTCATTGCAGAACCACTTAAATAGTGGGTAAGATTCAGAAATTCTGTCTATACACAGAACCAGCTGCACAGAAGACATGTTATCTGCACTACCGACAGACGCCTGCTTCCCATACACAATGTCACATCTTTCACTAATCAGTCAGCCTATCTTAAACTTCTCTCCTGTGAAAACACTAGATGACAGAAATCTATGCAATTACACAGCATTTCAGTACAAGGACTCATATGCTTTATATAAAGCATTTGAAACAGAATAAAATATAAAAAAAGTCCCTTACCTGTATACCATTTATTTTGTATACCAATAGTATGGTAATTTACAAGTCAAATTCTTCACCCACTATAATTCAAAAAGGAAATAACATTACTTCCAGCTGAACAAAATGGATTTCATTCTTAACTACAAGAAACTAAAAGCAATGCTTTCAGGACTCAGAAAAACCTGTCTCGGTCTCCAAAAACATGAAAAATGGAGTTCACTAAAACAGAAAATCTAAAATAAAAAACAGACATTCTGCAAACAATTTAAATATTTGGATATCTATGGATATTGCTATAGCAAAGGTTTGGTTTATCAGTTATAGTGACTGCAATGCCACATTTGAGATCTATATACACATGCACATACACATGCACACATACATATAAAATGTATTTCATTAAGGATGGAACAAAGAAATTTTTATTACTTAGTTGTTTCCTGGTTGACTAGGAAGGTGGGTTGGTCCAGGATCCCTTTCAGCTACGATCATGAACAAAGGTATCATTATATAAACAGAAAATGTCATCCACAGATCAAATAAATTTAAATTGCAACAATATTATGTTCGACTATGGATGTTGTTTTGTCAATGCACATGGAGTAAAATAATCTTATTTTTCTGCCTATGAATTCTGAATAAGGTTAAAATGAACTATTCAGGTAACAGTAACATTAATTTAACAACAATATTCATTATAGTTTGGGGCACTCAGTACATAACCACTGGATGCTCAATGTAAGACTCAAGATTTCGGTCAATGCAATTAAATAAATGTAGATGAATTTAATCATATTTGAATTGAGTAAAACAACACAACTTTGAGGTAATACTTTTTTAGAAGCACTATTAAGTCAGGTTTACATTCTGGAGCTCTAGAAAGGAAAGAGTTCAATATTTTTCTTTGTAATAGTTGCACTTAACTTTGGTAAAGTCTTATTAATAAGAAAATACAGCAAATGCCCTTAGTAAAACTGCTACAGAAACATATTATGTAAGTAAATATTTTTACTTTTTCTACTAGACAGGTTAGCTAACACAGGAGTAGATGACAATGCCGCACACCAGCGGCTACATTGAGAAGCCTCGTGGCCATGTAGGCTGTACACTATTACTGTTATAGACACTTTAAGAACTTTCAAGTAGGCATGCTTCTGTCTGTGCAGTAAAAGTCATACCCTGGCTTTACATAAAATAAATACATATGCAATGTATTTCATAAACATCTGACTGCACAAGTTTCTATCTGTGTAGTGACAGTCACAACAAGTCTGCACACACAAGTATGTGTACTGAATTTTATGAGCATTCGAGTGCACATGTTCCTTCTCTATGGAACAAATATAGATATCTATATATATCTATAGTATATCTAGATCTAGCTCTATTTCTATAGTATATCTAGATCTAGCTCTATCTCTATAGTATATCTAGATCTAGCTCTATCTCTATAGTATATCTAGATCTAGCTCTATCTCTATAGTATATCTAGATCTAGATCTATCTCTATAGTATATCTAGATCTAGATCTATCTCTATAGTATATCTAGATCTAGATTTATCTCTATAGTATATCTAGATTTATCTCTATAGTATATCTAGATCTAGATTTATCTCTATAGTATATCTAGATCTAGATTTATCTCTATAGTATATCTAGATCTAGATTTATCTCTATAGTATATCTAGATCTAGATCTATCTCTATAGTATATCTAGATCTATCTCTATAGTATATCTAGATCTATATCTATCTCTATAGTATATCTATATCTATCTCTATAGTATATCTATATCTATATCTATAGTATATCTATATCTATATCTATAGTATATCTATATCTATATCTATATCTATATCTATCTATAGATCTATATCTATCGATATCGATATATATAGATATATAGATATATAGATATATATATATATATATATATATATATATTAGTGTTGGTGTTAGATAGATGGTCCATGTTAGCGTTTACTTTTTGCAGGGGGGGGCAAGACCCTCCACACCCCCTGCAAATTAGATATACCAACTTTGAGACTGTGCTACAGTGAGGAAACGGGTAAATTCCCTGGTCCTCACTGTACCACGATCTTCATTTACAATGGCAAATTCATACTAATGAAGCATGCTTTACATTTGTTATCATGGATTTGTTGTATTTAGGTTTGGCATTGTGCATATTTGAAACTGTACTTTCCATCCCTTGATGTTCGACAAAGTGCATTTCAGGCTTTTGACAGTAAATCATATATACACACACACACAAACACATATGCACATGTATATCTAAATATATATATATATATATATATATATATATATATATATATATATATGTTACAGATATATGTGTGTGTGTGTGTGTATACATATATATACATACATATACATATATACACATATATATACATATATATACACACACATATATATATATATATATATATACACACATATATATATATATATATATATATATATATATATATATATATATATATATATACATACATATATATGTGTGCGTGTGTATGTATATAGATGGGAGCGCTACAAAATCCTGAGACCAAAATCTTGAAAGTTCAAAATACTGAATGTCATAATACTGAAAACACACAGGATACCAACACTTACTATACTCCAACACAAGTACATACAGAAACAAATAAAAGACAAACCGTATTACTCTTCTCCAAGTATGAGCAGGTGGACAAGCCCCCTATACCCTCACACACCCTGCTACTTAAATATATCAACTCTGAGATTGCACTTAGTATAGTGAAGTGCAATCTCGGACTTGATATATTTAAGTAGCAGGGGGTGTGGGGGCACATTTTCCCACATGTGGGGTGCATGGGGGATTCTTGGAGTTGGTATATTTAAGTTACTGGGGATGTGGGGGGCGCAGTGGGGCTTGCCTTCCTGATAACAGTTGAAAGGTAAGTGTTTGCTGTGTGTTTTCTGTTTATTTTACATGGTCAGCTTTTCGAAAGTCAATCATATCGGCTGTATGAAAGTCTACTTTCTGAAAAGTCAACCATGTAAAGTGTATATATATATATATATATATATATATATATATATATATATATACATATACGCACATATATATATATATATATATATATATATATATATATATACACATATATATACACACACACACACACATATTGCCAGAGTAACTACTTAATTTTCATATGTAATCTTTATCTTCCTCTAAAACAGTCCCAACTATAACTTGATGGGTGGATCAATGAAAAAATGTTCTTAACAGATGATATCTACAGAAGGCCTGAACAGGAGATATGTAACCAACAAATATCTCTCAAAGGAAAAGGAGACTAAACTAATACAAATTCAAAAATATTACAGGAGACATGTAGTAGATCTTGAACTTCTAGACCAAGATCCAGTTTACATGATGCTAACTCAGAGAGTAAGAACAATGTAGTTATCACAGTGAGACATGGTATTTCTGAGTGAAGAGTGGGAATGATTAAGGAAAAACATAGATGTGAAAGTGAAAGTGAAGGATAGTCTAAAAGCAATATATTGTTAAGGAAGACCAAGCCTAACGTGAGGCAAAGCACAAGGCCAGCAACAGACGTTGTAAAGAATGAGGTTAGATCTGCTAAGCTTGTACAGAAAAGAACAAGGAGCATTAGCAATGAGGCCTGCAACAGCCTGACAGAAAAAGAACCATCCTGGAATCTGATGTGATGACAATTAGTAGGCCCGTGGCAGAACTTATCAATTACAAGGAGGAATAAGGAAATTAATCAGAAAGGGACTAAAGAAGCATCAGGCTAAAAGCAATCCATTAGCAAGAAAGAAACAAACAGTCAGTCTGGTCCCTGTGCCCAAATGCAAAGTAAAATGCAAGGCTACTATTGAGAGAAAGACTCTTCATACAGGATCTTGGTAATCCAGCAGTGGATTAACTAAAATTCATTAGACAATGAATGATCCAACGAACTGACAGCCTGGGTACGAGTATTTTATTCCCAGCAGAAAGGGAATAAAAAGGGAGAATGGAAGGAAGGTGGAGAATACCGGAGACACCTCAGCCTTCGAAATATAAAAGTAAGATCTAAACGTCCACAGTGTCAACTGCTGCAAGAACAACACTCCCTGTGCTACAAGGAAAAACGGAACTCAAATGGAGCAATGCAGCAATCCTGAGGTATGGCAAGTACACTGTCCCAAAGGAATGAAAGAAAACATGAACAGAGCTGTCTACAAAGGGAGAGAAGTACAAAAATTCATAGACAGGAACCTGGGCAGAAAAGGGTCAGATGGCAGCAGACATCTCTAACCAAAAGCTTGTGAAAGCCACATAGCAGATAGGTCACCTGAAAACTATTAGACAAAAGAATTTTTCAGACAAGTAGCAGTAGCTTGATAGCTGTGCCACACACTGGATAGGATGAAGGCAGGGTAGATATCTGACAGAGAATAAACCCTATTAACCAACAAAAATGAAATAATTACTGGCACATACAGACAGCAGGACATGGAAACTCAACAAAAAAAATATCACCTAAACATGAAGAAAACACTTCGCTGCTGGGGATCCTTCTCAAAGGAGAACCAAGACAGATGCATTTGAGTAAGGAGATCTTGCCTAGATAGTGAGGAAGAAAAATCTTCCACTGACTACATGTCTTAGAAGACCTTCCCAGATAAAGAGACTGTGAGGGGAAGGGAAGACCTCAACCAAGTGTGACCCAAATTACTCTGCCAAAAGAAAGAAAAAATAATGCCACAGATGTCATATGTCATTCAAAACCACTGAATAAAAGTTTACTAGTGTAGTGTGACCAACCTGTTCAACAAATGATAAATAAGCATCAGATGCAAAAAAGCAAAGAAAAGGCTTATGCTGTGCAAGGATAAAGTATAAACTATCCAAAACAGGGTAGAACCAAAATGAGTTGCTCAGTGCCATAAGCCACATAACCTTACTCTCAACAATTCCATAAGGTAGTGGAATAAATAAAGAACTTTATTAAAGTTAAGAGTTTTCATCCAAAAAACAGAACTTAAAATTGTTTTTATAAAATGTCACAGGTTTAAAATAACCCATTTAAAAATCACGACTAAAACAATTCCTAAGCTTAAAGTATACTTGCCCACTAAGATAAAAAATAAATAAAAATGTAATTGTTTAGAATACAAATAAAACACTTAAGTTAATTATAAGATTGACTTTCTGATAGCAAAAATGTTTTTATTTTTATTAACATCCCTTCATTCCATGGAGCCTAACAATTAAAACAGGTAAGCAGTTATTAAAAAAAAAAAAAAAAAAAAAAAAAAAAACATAATGCAGCAGAAGTTTCACATTTCTTGAAGTTTATAATTTGGCAGTTTATAATTTTAACACACTATTTAATAGTTATGGTGCCATTTAACCCAGGAAATTTCCCTGCATTAAGCTGCAACTGCCATATCAATTATCTGTACATGTGCCTCCCTAAGGTGAATGGAAACATTCTCAAGAATAACAAACAAAAACATGAATGGTTACGGTATTTACAGACCAGATACAGGGTTTGATCCTCGCATTGGGAAGCACGATTAAGCTTGGTCATTAACCTTGTAATCGACTATAAAAGTTCTTGGTTATTTAAAGATTGAGAAGAAGCATTGTTGTTTTATTCTAAATAACAAACTTTCCTCATTGTGGATTTTTAATTTTTTTCTTAGATAGTTCTATCTGCATTAAAGCCGAAAACCACTCAAACAGTAGACATGCTGATTTGTTTTATCTTCTTAAGGTGAAAAACCTGAACCGTTTTAAAGGAACACTCTCCTCTATTGCTTGATAGGGCAGACCCCTGTACTGCTTGAGGGAGCAAAAATGCTGTACTATATTAATGGGTAGATCTGTTTACAGCTAGAAATGGAAGAACTAGTATGTGCTATGTGAAGCACACATACAGATATCCGTACCATCTGAAGGGGAAGAACAATCCTATAATCCTTGAAGAGACCGATCTTGCACTGCTTGAAAAAGTATAACAATCCCATATTACCCGATGGAGCGGAATCCTTTCTCAAGTCTCATTTCCTTAATTAGTGGAAATAACCCACTTGTGTTGCTATTCAGTTCGTATAAATATATTAAACACTTACTTGCCTTTCTTCAGACTTATTGTGGAGATGCAGTTCTTCCGTTGCCCTCATCTGTGCTGTTTTAATCCCCAGAGCACGGAACTTGTACCACCACCTCCACTGCTCTGTCACTACACTGCATGACTCTGAGACACTTGTTCTGTCTTTGTATTACGTGGCATCCTATCAGGGTTCTGACTGGCTCATTGCAAAATTAAGACTTCATTCTGCCCAAGACTCACAAGAAATTGACCCCAATAATGAAGATGATGCACCTATTTTGTGGCAGCAAAATTGCTGAGTTTATTACTACAGACCTGTCCTTGGAAGAAATAATTGTGCGCGAAGGTGTTCAGGGAGAAGCCTTGCCTGCTGTGATGATGAACATGTGAATATGTGTGGTGGATGGTTCACCTTTGCTACATGTGCACTCCAAGGAAGGAAAAACAGTTTGTAAAGAGCATCCTGAATGTACAAAGCAATACGTGTGCACTCCAAAGAAGGAAAAACAGATTGTAAAGAACATCCTGAATATACAAAGCAATACGTGTGCACTCCGAGGAAGGAAAAACAGATTGCAAAGAGTTTCCTGAATGTACAAAGCTGACAATACCCATCTTCTGTGATGCACAAGTTGCATAATCTAAAAGTGCATGTCTCCGAACTTTGACACACATGCTTACAGTAATAACACGTCCTGTACAAGTGTTTTCTACAGCTAATCATGTGCAGATTTGATTTGTATACTTATTTTACTGCTGCACTTATTCCTGCACTTATACAGCTATGCCACTGAGAACGGGTGCATCGGCACTTACACTAGTAAAGGGTGTTAGGCAGTCGCTACTCTCACAGGATAGTGCTCAGACATAACTCCATGTTAAACAGAGGTGCTAAGATCGCCTACAGCAGTTCTAACCCTGTGCAGTCTAGCTCAAAGCAATGTAATCACAGGCACTTTGTAAACATTTGAGAATGTAAGCCCCCGTCTGTGTTGTGATGATGATTTCCTACTAGCTCATAAAATAAATACGGACATTGTCTAAATACAGTGAGGCTGCACATGATGTATTACTCAACTGCACATAAAATCCAATCAAACAATGTGAAATAACACCATGGCTGTTTTAATGTGGTATGCATATACATTTGAAGCAATTAGAACTTTAATTTCTATTAAAGCAGTCATGGTGGCTTTGTCACTTGTCATGTAATCTGTTCCATTTCTCATCTTATCCCCATGTATCAATATCTACAGCTATATCTACATTCATATCTTTAAGGTGTGTATATTACTTTGGTTTACATATACATCTATCTATATATATCTATATGCATATGTAGATCTCCTGGATTCCTTCCCATGCATTTTAGCACATCAGGCAAAGAGTGCCTTCCAGCACTTCTTTTCATAACAGGTACGGGTTTTATGGGGTCGGGTTGCTAACCCAAGGCCCGACCCTCCTCAGAGGGTGCATCACACACTTGCACGCACATACTCACACCTAGGGCCAATTTAGAGCATCCAATCCACCTACTGCATGTCTTTGGATTATGGGAGGAAATTGGAGTACCCGGAGGAAACTCGCACGAAAGCAGGGAGGACATGCAGACTCCACAGAGAGGGCACCCCATCCAAGAATCAAACCAGAGAATCTCTTATTGTGAGGAGGTGACAGCACTAACCACTGCACCAATACTTAAGAGGCTGCACTATTTGCAAAAATGTTTGTACTTGGATTCAGATTTCCCATCTGGTGCTGCTGGACCATATTATTTACTAAACTTAGGCTTGCCATCTTCCTTCTGCACATTTCTGCAGATTTAGGTCAGCGCTATTATTTCCAACAAGTTACAAAGTTCTATTTTTATAGGCATTTCAACAAACTGCTATAACTTGGTAAAAATGACTACTGTGATGATAATGATTTTAATATGGGCCTTCATATCCTACATTTTAGACATGTATTTAAATGTAAATTTTGGTGTACAAATATCAATGGAGAATGACTGCTAGACCTGCATTGAGTTAACCTCACAATAAATGAATGCCTCTGAACAGCTGTCTGACTTGTGCAGGACAACTTGCTGAAAGCACAGTTCCTTGAAAAAACAAATGACTTTTCTTGTTTTATTAATTTTGTAATCTGTTAATTTGGTTAAAATGTGAGTGAGGGTGTGCATGGAGTCCACAGTGAAGAGTAAAAAAAGAAAACCACTAAAAAATATTGCCACATTTGGCTGAACGGTGTGCTCTGTTAACAGCAAATATTCACATGCTTTCTATGATACTAAGTAAAAATCAATAAAGAAGTTAAGAGCTTGCTGGACAGGCTCACCACTTTGTTAATGCACTTTGAATATTCTGTACGCTCTACTGCCCATAAAACAAGCAACATCATTTCTGAAGCATCTACGTTTGCATATCTTTATAATACATAATTAAATTGTGCTACAGTAACACGGTTATGTGTGTGCAATTAGAAATTCTGCTGGTTGAAAAATATGTTACTCAAGTAAATGATTAAGTTGGCATCATGATAAGGAAGACAAATTAGATAGAAAATGTTTTCATGGATGCCGGTCCTCGGGTAGTAACCATGTCAGCGACTCAACAGGTAGCACACTCACCTTTAAAGCCAAAAGATTAGGAGACTGTAGCTCCTATTCCCACACCAGATAGCTGGATTCATTTCACAGTACTGACACTACAGTTCAGAATAAGGCAGTGCTGTACTCTGAGCATGCTATCACTTAGCTGACACACTTAACCAAGGATCCATCTGCCTGAGCTAGTGATAATTCAAATGGATGCAAATGACACAATGGCACTTATCAAAAAGAGTACAAGAGTTCTCCTGTGCCCAGGCCCAATTTTCTCTAGGGAATACAAATACTATTTAGGGACTCCGCTGAAGAGGCCACTGGCATGGTGGAAGTAGTCAATACAAACACTATCTAGGTTCTTTGCTGAAAAGAGTTTGCTGACCTAGTAGGACTAACTCGGTCCACATAATGTAAATAAATAAGTGAAGTCAAAAAGACAAACCAAATGAGGTAAACAGCAATGGAAAGCACAGAGTACATTTTCATCTGCGGGTGTGAAGCTGTTATTTGAATACTGTATGCATCTGTTCATGCATTAGGAAAAAGCTACAAAACAACTAACAGCTATAAAAATATTGGTAAAATGATGGTTTACAGGGAATCATTTTAGAACTGGTTCATTAAATGGCTGTAAAGGAAAATATTTTGGTTCATTGGGGGGAGATGTACAGACAGCTTTTCATGAAGTCACACTAAGATACATTTGATTAAGGTTGTCACAATGGTTAAGGTGTTTACCTTGCAGACAAAAGGTAGAGTTTAAGCCTCACGAAGGTGAATTGGTTAGGCTTAAAATGGCCCACATGGGCAGCTAGCCTAGTACTCATCTATAAACCTGTAATGCACTCTGTACTGAGGTTCTCATTTAGGTGTACTACACATTTGCAATACATATATATGACAGTATTTACATGTGAGAAGTCAGAACTGTACAATGCATGATTTTTCAAGTGTGACTTTCCTCAAATTCATTGTTACAGGGCAAATTTACCATGTTTTGCAAGCTCAAAGATGATTATCAGAACAGCTGTATTAGATCTTCTCCAATCTGTACAGATATGGTGAAATGCTGGGCCTCTGGCAGTCACAAAAAGCATGTCTTTATACTGTAATACATAGATTAGATTTTTTTTCGGTTAGCTATATATATATATATATATATATATATATATATATATATATATATATATATATATATATATATATAGATGTCGATATCTGTGTATCCATCTATATGGACATATATATATATATATATATATATATATATCAATACACAAACGCACACAAACATATACATGCACATACTTACATATACACAAATATATTTTATAACATATACATCATATATTTCTATACATGGAATTGTTGCATTAGTCTGAGCAATGCTGAAATGCAGTTTTAGAGCATTTCATCAAAGACTTATTCAAATGCTGCAATGTAAGCTTAGCAGTCTAAGTAAATGGATATTTCCCATTTGCTTACACTGTTAAGCTTCAGCACTGTGTGTGTTTTGCTAATAGTGGCATAGTGGCAGGGAGTGGTGTAAGGGAATTTGCTCTTTTTCATAATGTTGCAAGATTTTAGAGGTGGTGTATTTAAAACCAAGGAGGTGTTTGTGTGTAAGGCACTTCAGCCCCTCCCCCCAACAAAAGTGCTGTTTTTTTGTGTTTGCTTTGTTTTTTGGCTGTTCACCGAATTTGTTGGAGCTTTCCAAATTTGATCTCCTGCCAATGGTTTGATTCTCATTGGAAGGTGCCATTGAATAATCATACTAAATCCGTATATAAAAACACACATGCACACACCTAAATATATACATTATAGGTGGGTGAGTCACAGTTGGCTTGAGCGAAGCACAAACTTCAGCATAAGCCCAGCCCATCTTCATTGTTCAGAAAGACAAAGCTGGGAATGAGACGTGCAGGCTTTTTTTGTTTTACTCTACAACACCTTTAGCCCATTACAGTCCAGAATGAATCAGTTTGTGTTACAATACCACTGCAATTTTAGAATGCTTTCCATGTCTGGGTGAACACTATGAAATGAGCTTTAAAAGAGTACTTCTTCCTGTTTTTTTTTTGTTTTTTTTTTCAGAATTAATGTCAACCACAACGTTGAGTTTTCTGGATCTGATCTTCTCTTCAAAAGATGATGTTAAACAGGATGTATTTCACTGCTGCTAACACAGCCCTCAGTCCTGCTCGACTGTAACCATGCATTACTACATTGGCTTAGATCTGATGAAAATGTATTTTTTTTTTTTAGCAAAAAGGCAGGAGGAGATGGTATGCAAGGATGAATTTAGACAAATGCTAGTTACCTGTTGTCCAAACTGCTGCTATAGCCATTTATCCCTACTACTGGTACAACATTATATTCTATGCTTGGCCTATCAAGAACTACAAAAACGTAATCACAAACATACAATAATACAAGGAGGCCAACTGCATTCTCCAGTTGTTCTACCTAGAACCAACATATTGAGTAACAGATGCCTGGCAAGATGTTTCAGAAACACCTTCACAACCAAAGTACGCCATTTGTGATAGGTGGGGAGAAAGGGTAAAAAAAAAAAAAAAAAAAAATAGACAGTCTAGTACAAAATAAGTATGCTGCTCAGTCAACCCAATGGCCTACATTTGGTTTTTGATCTAGATCACTAGAGGGTTAGCCTAGTTGGAAAAAACATTGCATTCCAAGGAAAACTGTACATCAGTAGCAGGATGGTATGGGCTTTAAACTTCCATAAAACTGCCCGAGACCCAGATATCAATTCAATACTGCAGTGGAAGAGATGGATGCCATCCTCAGAAGCATATAGGTCCATATTAACATCAACTCACAAACACAGGAAATTAAATTCCCAGTAGGACACTAGCATTCATCAAGTAGAGCCACACAAAGTCATGGCAAGCACAGCAATTCATTGGCTAGAGGCAACACATATAAGAGGGGGAATTTGTCAAGGCTGAACAGTTCACTGGCTATGGGCTAACATGACTAGAAGTGTAAAGAAAAAACTGATACTGCTGTTAACTGCAATGTTATTGGAACAATCATAGTCAGTCATACAGGTATAGTAGTGAATCCCTTGGATAATGCAGGAGTTATTGAAAATGTAATTATATTTTCCACTCATCTAAGCCATACATAGTACTATATGTAATAGCCAAATCATCTGTGCTCCAGATATGTTATTCTTAAAACCTGTGCATTCACACAGGCAAAACATACTTAAAAGGAACGCTCCACTAAGAAACATTGTGGTACCTCAAGTAAATGTCTGTCAATCCACAGCTACAGACGAATATCAAGGTGGTTACATACTTAAAGTTATTCATTCAAAATTACTCTAATGGTAAAATTGCAGTAAAGTACTGCAAGTTTAACAATCGTATTTCATTTGGAGAAAATGGAAGAAAAAGTGATTTTAGAAGAAGGAACAGAGAACAAAGCTGATAATGTAGCTTAGAGCCAATATAGAAAAAAACAACACCGTGATAAAAAGCCAGGTGACGGGCTTTGTTTGAAAGATGTTTGGACTGTGCTGGAAGTGATAAAGTGCAACTTAGGATATTTATCAGGGCTGTTGCTTCATTATCCTAATCAAACAGAACATTTTCGAGTTGATGACTGATGTTTAATAGTGGAGAAGTATGATGCTGTGCTGCCATTAAAACAAAAATTGGTGAAATTTGACGTGGAGCACTAATTATATACGGTGGAACAACGTATATGGTGAAACAATTTGTTTCACTGGAAGGAAAGTCAAGACAGAAGAAATTAGGACTAAGTAGCATTCTAGAAGGTAAGAAAAGTGCAGATGGTCTTTAATTAAAACAAAGCAACAAAGCTGTCACTTTGCAGTGGCTTCGGTAAGAAGTTGCTGTTTATAGAAGCATCAGATTTCCCTTTACTTGATGTGGAATGACAACTTGGAAGACCGAGAGCAATTCTGCCTCGGTTTATATGTTGGTGTAAAAGGGAGCACACATTAAGGCAATTGTGGTAACCAGAAAAAAGAGTGGAGGCAGATCAAGTCTTTGTAGAGCATGATTGTTCTGACATTGTTCTACACAGAGAATCCAATTCATTAAAATAATTAAGGAATGTAAATGGAGGAAAATCTGTTACAGTCTGACTTTTCTAGCAATTTTAAAAATAGTGTTCGACAGACATGCAACTGTTTAGCAATTTAAAATCAGCAACAGATAGATTACAAGAAACATCACAACTGTGAAATTGTGATATAAATTACAAGAAGCCTTGTAGTTTCACCAACTCTAGAGATTCTGCAAATATAGAGAACTCAGAAGATGAGTGGGATTATCAGCTGTATCAACACAGGGAAAGGGGAAGGTTTATGTGTTCCTTGGCTAATGACCACTGGACAGAAACATTGGTTTTGGGCCGTTTGCTTTACAGTATAGCTTTATTAGTTAGTATCTACTTATGATATGCTTTAGCCAGGGATAAGAGATGAAGGTTTGGAATATGGACATGTTATCATAAGAAGTGGGATTTTCTTTCCTTTTAATGATGATTACTCTCTGAGCTACGAAACTGAATAAGAATGTTGAATGGAAATTTTCCTCAAGGATAAAGGTTTAATTTTTAATGTAGAAACACTTATTATTATTAAATATTTTTAGGGATACAGGTCACATGAACTAGTTAGATCTTCAAATGGTTTCTATTATTTGACTGCCACGCAAACTAAACAAGCTGATCACAAGGTGAAATTCTTGCAGTCATTGCCTGCTACAAGAAGGCCACACACCATGCAAAGTGTTTTAGATACAGATGGTCATTCTAAGTTTCTCTTGATTGGTCACATGGACAGGTACACTTATAGGTTTACTTCATCAATTTTTTGCCATTACCAGATATGCAAGAACTGTACATGGATAAATCCAGACATACCAAAACAGTGTTCATTGGTTTTCATACAATAATTTACTCCATTGCAATTGCAAAAACTGTGTCTATTGTTGAAGTTAATACTTTGATAAGAACTATTTTAGAATGTATTATAGACTATGTGAAGATGATTATCCACTTCCTGAATATTTCTTGCCAGCAATCAAGGCATCTATATTTGTGCACATATAAGGATCATGCGTCAGCCAGCTTAGTTGCTCTATACTTACAGCAACAGATGAAACCAGAATTGTTGTTTGTTTAAAGGCAAGTTATATGGAAAGGGTTAGCAAAAGGGATAGATTATAATAAGCATCAAGGGTTCTAGACCAGACATAGTTAAGAATTGTTAAGGACTTCATGGGAGTTCTTTCAGTGTAGAGCACATTTTATGTTGATTTGGTAGAATAATATGGTAAATGAGTGGTTTAAAGCTGATCATGATTTAGATAAAAAAATAAATGCTCACTGAAACGTGCCCTACTCAGACAGCTGCATAGTTTCATTAGCAATTGGCAGACTGCATAATGTTAAAAATATTTGTGAACTGATGTAATTAGTCTCAAAGGAAGCAGTACATAGGCTATGACATACTTTTGTTACGTTTACAGAGTCTCCTGCTGGTTATACTGATGGGTAGCCTTTTGACTAGCTCTTGAAGAAAGTATGAATATAATGAACTGGTTTTGACAGACCATGGTTATACAAGTCACAGAAATCCATTAAGCACGGCTAAGAGACTGAGAGAATGATAAAATACTGAAAAAATGTTATGTGTCCTTTATGAATGCAACCTGCAGGTGAGTTACACTTGGAAGAGGATTAAATATTAAAAAATCTATCTTTAAGTGTACTTTGAAATAAGATTAAACACATTTCCAGAGTAAGTAGACTATGGTATTAATTATTGCTAAACAGACAAGATAATACATATGATAGGAGCAAGAGGATAGACTACCATGTACAGAGAATATGGCTGTCTCAAGGCAACAAATCAACCACTGCTGCCTGTAAATGGCAATGGTTAAAATGAACCTCTGATTATTGGAGACCAGAGGAACAAAGTTTTGAAATACTGAACCTTGCGAATGGAGATAGCAGTACTTTGCGGAACGGGAACTTTACCATTCTCTTCACTGTAGTGCGATCTCGGAGTTGGTATATTTAAGTAGCAGGAGGTGTGGGGGGAGCAGTCCTCCACATGGGGGGGTGCAGGGGAGCTTGACTCTACAAAAATGTGAAATAAGTTTCACGTTTTAGATTTTTTTCGTAGTTTCAGTATTTCAAAGCTTTGATCCTCTTGTCTTTGATGATCAGAGGTTCGAAGTTCTGAAATTTTGATCCTTTGAAGTAGACCCTATTATTGCGGCGTAATTAAACTCATTCGTAAATATTTTCTTACTATCATAACACTTGCAGCCAGATGGTTAATATAATGTGATGTTTAATGTGAGAACTGAATTTAATTTTAGTGAAATAGATAGTTTGGAACTTGTCAGGATATTACAGCCAAGAATGGAAATTATGAGGGTAGGGTTGATTTACATATTAGGTAAAAGAGAAGGAATAATATTAGTTGAAAAGTTATACGTAGCAAAAATATAAAGAGATTTTAAAAAGAAAAAATTCAGCTCTTTTGCATGCTTTTTTATAATGATTTTGCAGTTAGTATAGGTTTAATTATATCTTGAAAAATGCTACAGGCACTGTATATTCCTTTTTAAATAGTCTAATCCTACTTCACATGATCTACATAATACATCACCACTGCTTAGCAATGAACATCCTTGGAAAACTAGATCTCAAGAAGTCTTTATAAGGGCTATATCTAGCTTGAATTTCTTTCCCTTTTTAATAAAATCTTACATAAAGTCAGATTTTAATGATGATATTACATATTACAAATTGGTTTAATGGAATATCAAAAAGGTGACTATTAAAAAGGGAACATTTGTCAGCATTAGATATATGAATAATGTCATTCTTTCTATATTACTTATTTAGAACTATAGCCACATTTTTGTTGAAACCATAAATGTCGTAGATTAATTGACCTAGATATACTCGTTTATTAATTTGGTAATACACCTTTTTTTGAAAAAGTAGATGTGAAAGCAAATGAAGAAAGAGGAAAAGTATTTCACTATCATCAAAACTGCATGCAGAGACTGCAGAATCAAGTACAGAGATGAAACAGGGAGAAGGATACTTAAGACAGGTTTCATTTATACACTGTACTCTTGAGGCTGAACTAAATGAGATAAAAAGATATTCTGTGGTGTAAACTGGTATGCATTCGACACTCTCCCACTTAGCCTGTTATCATGCATTATCAGTCATGGTTCCAGTTCAAGATATAAAAATTAGAAAGTGCTGACCTATCAAATAAGATAAATTAAAGGATTATGTTATAGATAGTATCTGGTTTACACAGCTTCACATGCAAACCTTTAAATGTCTGTACTGACATTTTTGACTGACTAACTCTGCCCTTAATAGCTGGACACAACTGCTAAAATGTAACAGTTCAGTTCAAAGTGAGCAACATACTGAGATTTAATGAGACAAATCATTTGAAAATGTAAATAAAAATGGTCAACTGTTGGTAAGAAATTGAGTGTTCGGGGTTGTAAGCTTGTCCCTTGTCTTAATTTGATCAATATTCATGTCTGCTGTAACACTGTGTCCTAGTGCAAAATATAATAGTCCAGAGGTGAAATAAAAAGAAATCCTCTTAAACACTAGAATAGATGTGTTCATATGTAAACAATGGACAGTAGAACACAAATTAGAGGAGTTAATGTAACCAATACCATATTTCATATCTTCTGTTCCATGTGACTTTTTATAATAAATCATACCTTATCAAAATTCAGAATCTATGGTTTATGGATGGAAAACAGCAATACTAAAACATAACAAAAGTAATGAAAAACAAAAGCAGATAATTAGCATTCCTACTTACTCTGTTACTTAAGATTTTCATAATTATAAAAGGTTAACTATCACTGCAAAAGAATTCTCAGAAGACAGAAAGTTAGGTATGAAATTACTTTGTTGTTTTTATATTAGTTTTTCCTTAAGGAGGAACTCTCCCAGATTTTATTGATATTTCCTTAAGGAGGAACTTTCTCAGATTGTATTATATTTTGGGTTACTGACTCCTAATTCACACAAAAGATCAAGCTAAGCTAACGAAGAAGGAACATAATCACTCATGTAGCCTTCTGCATATTTATTATATTTAATAGCTTATATGTGATGTATCAATGAAAGCAAAGGCCCTTGTGGATTACTGCAATCAATTTAATCTTTGTGTACTAGTCTCCTCTTAAAACCAGGCAAAATGTAATATAATTTAACCAATATATTATTACATTAGTAATATATGTATAGATTGCTCAAAGATATTACTACTTAATGCTCACTAATAACACAAGAACCACTATATCTCCAGACAACACCTCTCTTAGAAGGCCACAGTGTATATCAACTGAAACAAAATTCTAGACATTTATTGAAACAGAGGTACAGGAATGTTCACTCACAGTCCTTGCTGACAACTATGTTTGGATCTGCAAACATTTGACATCTTAAATAACTTTAGTCGTTATGAGGCCCAATAATGTTTTTGGAAGAATACAAGAATAATAAGTCTAAAGATACTTTTACTTAAATAGAAAGTTTTCAAGTCTAAAAGTGCAATCTATGCAAAACTGTATTTGCCAGCTTCAGCATAGCCTCAGTTAGAGGTCTTGAGCTTGTTTTAAGTGATTTATGAACCCTAAACAAAAATGAGACGAGAGTGATTAAACTTTAATGCTCAAGGTAAACAGTATTTTGTAACCAGTGATATATATATTTATATACTACATGTACATGTATATAAATGTGTATGTATACACATATATATATATATATATGTATATATATATATATATACATATACATATATGTATGTATGTGTGTGTGTGTGTGTATGTATGTATGTATGTATGTATGTATGTATGTATGTATGTATGTATGTAAAGAAAGAATCAGCTCCAGCAAAATTAGAGACTGCAATTTTCACAACTTTTAAAATTAGCATTCATTTTCCAAGGGGAGATGTCAGATCACACAATTATACTATTAATAGAAGAACACAGATACAAAATATGTGTATGATTAGCAACTGTTGTGACAATTTCATAGGAGATTATATCTGCTAGTATTAAATGTCTTCTTTCAGATGAGGTTCAATATATAGACACATAACGCTTGTTTGTGCATGATTGTTGTTGCTTTATATTTATTATTTAGTCATCCATTAACCAGTCTAATGAAGTATTTCAAATTCAAAAAGATATTTTTGGCCATGAGGTATGTCATAAGATAAAGGAAAATACAGCCTGTACAAAAAATTCACAGTAGACCTCAACCAGCATTTCTTCAGAAAGCAGAAGGAAATAGAAATGACAGTACCTAGAAAAAACTCAAGTAAACAGCAAACGCATGCAGACATCTCAGGATAATATTTAATAAGGACATATTCTAAGCTAGACTGAAAGGCTGATCCCATCAAAGGAATTATTGTACAAATGACAGAAATACACGACTCTTCTGTGCCATTACTCCAGATGCTTTAGCATTCAGTAGATTTTACATTTTGAAGCAACACAGTGGAGGCTGACATGAGCACTGCAGCCCTTATGTAATATCGGACTGTTGTGAGTTCAGGCTTGAAATAAAATCTATAAAGGCCAAGATGGCTCCCTACTTAAATTTCAAAAACTTGTAAGAGAGTCACAGAGTTAATAAGAAATATAAAAATGCAGGAGAAATGAGAAAGTTGAAAACTGCTGTTCTCTATTAAAATTTATTTTACAGGGGAAAGTCCTCAGCATCTCCATACCCTTGTTGTATATATTACCCTCTGAAAAGGGTATACACCAAGAAAGTAATCTTGGACTTAATGCAGGTAGCTCCACATGTTTGCTCGCTCACACTCTCTATATTGTGGGATTTATACCAACAGATTTTGTACTCAAAAACTGGCCAAGATAGCCAATATATTTATTTGTATTCACTAAATCCAGAATGTAGCCTGGAAAATGGAATCTCTAAGATTGGATGTGTGGGATCTCCAAGACAAATAGGTTCATAGGTTCATGGGCAAGTACTAGGCTAGCTGCCCATACAGGCCATTTCAAACCTAGGGAATTTTCCTTCCAAAGCTAAGAATTAAACCTTGTATTTTTTGTTTGTGAAGTGAATACCTTAGCCATTATACCCAATCCCCCCAAATACATGTACTTCACATTTCTCCAGTTGTTATTATAGGTTAGCAATAAGCTAGCTGTCTGTAGGCCATTTTAACCCTACCCAATTTCCACAAAGGTGAGAATCAAACCCTGCAACATGTGTCTGGGAGGTAAACACCTTAACCATTATGCTAACTCCCAACCCTTGATACCATACAGAAGTGTCAGAAAAGTTCAGTTATGTTCATTTGACTCTCTGCATACTGTAATGGTGTATATTAATTTAGTTTTAACATTTTGAATTTCATATCCACTAGACAGATCCAACAGATTCAAATCTTCTAAAAATTATTTTTGGCTGTACTTGTATAGTCCATCAATTTTTACTGCCCTTCTAAGGATAATCAGTAATCCCAATTGTTCTTGTTTAATTACTGCCTTGCACTTCTCAATGCTGTGGTTTATTTATTTATTTATATTTTTAATTGGATATCAGAGAAATGTTACTAGTCTGAAGACTATTTCAGCCCAGATTTGAACCAAGTGTTAACTAAAACATGGAAATAGCCTCAGGTTACCTGTGTAGAAGAAGCAACGGATAAACAGAAAAGTTACTCTGTAGAAATATTTTAATTTTAAATAGAACTGTAAAAGTTGTAACATTTTATCATAACTTATTTTTTTTAACACTTGAGAATTTTGTACAGAAATTTAAACATACATGATCGGGACAGATGGAAAACAAATGCTGAAAAAAGTTTAGAGATGTTAAATAATATAAATTCCAATAAGAAGCTAACAAACTGATCCAAACTGTTATAAATCTATAAACACTTTCTAAAGCACCTACAACTGTGTGAAGCACCAAATCATGTATTTTCTAGTTAAAAATCAAAGATAATTACGTCCCTAGTTAAAAATCAAAGATAATTCGGTCACTAGCAAAGATACCATTACAAATATCTTCAATAAATCTGAGACTAAACTGAGAGATCAGACTCTGGAATAGATTGCCCATACATGTCAAGCAGAGCACCTCTTTAGCCCTCTTCAAAAGGAACCTTGACGACTGGATGGGAGATAGGAAATTCACCCCGGGGATCACATCAGTCGCCCTTGCAAGACAGGGGTCCAGGGAAGTAAATATTGTGGGAAGAAATAACCAGGGAATTGTTATGGCTGGGCTGGTATAGGCCCTAGGGCCGATATCCTAGTACCAACCTATGAAACACAAGTAAATATAACTTGCAATTAATATAAAAGATTACATTAACTTCGAAAATGTCAATTTTTTCATTATATTAACTTCTGGAATGTCAGATTTTTCATCTCTAGTTGCTGATCAGAAGAGCTAGCATTATTTGATTTTAGCCCAAAGGTTGATACATGTAGTTAATAATAAAACTTGTATAAACATATTTGTGGCTAGGCTGCTGTTCACAACCATGTAATAGCTAATAAAACTTGAATATAAAAATGTGTGGCTAGGCTGCTGTTCACAGCCATGTAATAGCTGTATTATATCTAACAAAATAAAAAAAAATTACAGCAGCAAATAAGTCAACCTTACAAGTCTACCCACAATTGCTAAAAAAACACTGAACTGACACAGGACTCAGAATTTGAATTGTTATTCTATATCTGAACATACCAAGGATTATCATTCCCAGAGCTAAATTTGCAGAAAACACAATTTGTGTTTTTTTTTTTTTTTTTTTTTGTTAGAGGGGAAATGCCCTGCATCTCCCAATGTGGTGAGCAACCCCCTCACCCCCTGAACTTATATACCAACTCCTTAGTCACACCAAGTCATAGAAGGGGAAAATCCCCCCAAAATGACATCAATGTAGGCAGAACTCACTGACTGATTTCCTACAGAGGAAATATGATCCCCAAAAGGTTGAACTTCGGGCAACTTAAACTTGAAAGTTTAATCTTTGTCCGCCCCCAGGTTACCCATTTTAGCTTTGCCGTGCTACCATACTTCAGAGGTCACCAAAATTATATACACGTCACATTGTGCCAGCTTCTTTTGAAGTCTGAAATTACACACTAAAATTATCAAAATATACTTCTCTGTCATGAATTTTGTTAAATTAAGCCTTTCACTTGTATCCTTACCTTTGATTATATGACTTGATATTTCTCCCTCTATGATGTGACTTTTTCCATCCAACATCAAAAATAGTTTAATCCCCTCAATCAATGCCATGGCCTTGGAGAATTGTTCCCCATCTTTAACACTGTATGCTTTTGGCACTAAATGTCAATCAACCTCTGATCACTTATTTATATTTTGCAGAGATCCATTCAATTTTCCTACTTAATCCTCATTGCTATAGGTTATTATTCTAGCAACACTATGTCCTGCACACTGTTACTCAGGAGGAACACATTGTAAATAAGAGCAGAGAAGCTAAGACTAATATTTAGCAGGACATCTGGGTGGCCTTCACCTCTTTCTGTGCTGCATTAAGGCCGCATGAGTGTATTTCTCTTTGGTTAACTTTTTTACATGTAAATTGATCATACTTCGGACTGACTCATGTTAAAACTACTTTCCCTAAGAGAGTCAGTCAGGTGCTGTGTTAAAATAACATTAAGTTCATAGAATGGACCTTAGTCACCACATTCTCTGCCAAATATTAAACCCAGTACCATTACTCAGTATTAAACCCAATACCATTTTAATAGGCGAGCTAAACTATCCAACTATAAACTGGGAAACCACCACCCCTAGTGCACAAGCACAAAGATTCCTGTATTTTGTCAATACAAGTGCCCTGGAACAATTAGTCAGAGTACCCACTAGGGAATAACATCTTGGATCTTGTTCTTACTACTTTAGGAGCATCTTGCAACATCCCTTGCATATCTTCTTTAATAGTTAGGTCTGACCATAAAGTAGTCTCCTTCAAAAAGACAAACTACCTACTCCTAAGTGACACATTGGCAAACTTTAAATCCCCACCAAACCCAGTTTACTTCATTGAATATGCAGAAATATAAACCACCTCACTATACCAGCATGAAAACAGCTCAGATGCAGCTGTACTGTACTCCATAGGAAGAAGTGCAGGGCAAATCCCAGAAACAAACTCACATGGTGGAAAACATAACATCAATAAGCGTTAAAATAAAAGGAAAAGAATTATAGCCAAAAGTAAGATGAGCAATTCCCAGAATGTTAGAGCCCTTGTCACTAAAATAAACAAATTCAGGAGTTTAATAAAATGCACAAAAGACAAGTTTGAGGCTAATATAGCTACCCAAACCAATGACAATCACAAGAAATCTTTTAGTTATGTTTGTAATCTCAGAAGCACAATGCAGCAATGTGCTAAGCTGACTGTGAACGATGCAACCTACATTGAGGCTGAAGTTATAGCTAACCAAATGGATGATAAATTTAGCTTTAACTTTACACCTCTCTCCCCGCAATCTGTCCCTCAAGATATATCTGAAACTAACTCGCATCTAGCTATTACACAAGAACAAGTCCTAAAAGTGCTATCAAAAGCTACAGGTATTACATTGATGGGTTGTGACAATATCCTTCCAGAAGCAGCAAGCCTGTATCTGGACTATGCCTGTATCTGGACTATGCTACAGATACTAGCTACCCTAGTTTCAGCAGGAAACACTGGAGAATGTTTAACATAGCAGTGGATGTAGCATCCACAATCCTCCTGGATATAGGCAGTCATCACTAAATGCAATCTTAGATAATGACTAGCATTTCTATGGTATTACATTGAGATGAAACGGCTAGGCTTAAAATGACCCCCAGGTCGATAGCCTAATAATCTCCTATGATCCTACAGTCCTTGGATGCATCTTAATTTTGCCACACACCTAACACTGTTCGGTCTCAGCCACAGCCCTGTTTGGTCTCAGCCACACCCCTAATAGCACTGCACTGTTCAGTCTCAGCCACACCCCTAACACTGTTCAGTCTCAGCCTCCATACAGATTTTGCACAAAAGTGAATGGAGAACAGATACAGTCATTCCATTGATAAGGAAGTCCTCCCACAAACCCACACAATTACAGACCCATAAGTCTGACCAGCCTTTTATGTAAAGCCAGGGAAAGACTTATCAAGGAATTAAATCAATCAGGGCATAAAGAACCTTCAAACACATACATCTGTCTCAGTTTGAATTCAAGGGCAGGTCATTAAAGCAATGGATGAAGGCAAAATGGTACACACCACATACCTCAACCTGGCCAAAGCTTTTGACACAATTCCCCACTCATGCATAATAGAAAAGCGAAATTAATTGGGAATAAACTTCTATGTCACCGGATTGCCAACTGTCTCACAGATAGGATGTAGATAATCAAAACAGTGGGAGTTACCGCAACAAAGAGACAAGTCATCAATGGAGTCCCCCAAGGTTCTGTGTTGTGACCTATCCTGACTGGCATCTACTTTTCTGAAGTAAAGGCCAATACCAAAGGGCTCTGGGCTGACTAAGTTTGCAGATGACTGCAAGCGAGGATTAGCCAACAGATCCCCAAACGATTTAGCCATCCTGCAGGAAGGTTCATCTCAAATAAACAATTGGAGTTAAAATTATGGTATGAAACTGCAATATTGTATCCTTTGGGAAGTCATCTACCCCACAGAACTACCACACTGACAATATGACAATACAAGTTGACCCAGTTTTTCTTGATTTGTGAACTAATGTGGATAGTGACCTAATTTTTGACCAGCATGTCTACTGCTGTATGAAAGTCCTTCTATAGTCACAGAGTATAAACAAAGGGATGTCACCGTCTCCACTTACTCAGCTCTCATTAGGCCAGTTGAGTATAATGTCCCCTTTGGCCTGTACCCGACAAGCATCACATACATCAACTGGAGCATCCACAAAGATACCTTACTAAAAGGACTCAAGGCCTGAACGACATGCCCTGTATGGACAAACCCCTATAACTACATTCAATATTCTACAGACTGCTATGAGGTGACATGTGACCAGTACACAAGGCATCCTCCAACCCATTACTGATGGATTTACTGCACATCAGCAAGTATTCAGTCTAGGAATCTAAACCTCTTCTGCAACATCAACAGGATGATTTGAAGGGACAGGTATATTTCACAGGGGATACCCCTACTGCAGAACAGACTCCTCACACGCATAAAACAAAGTTCATCCCTGTCCATATTCAAGCACAGCTTTGATCTATGCATAGGAATAGAAAATATGCCCCTGGACTGCTCCCTTTTACTACTAATGGACAGAGGCAGCTTCTAAATACTTTATCCCACACATGGGTCCCCTCATATTATCTAAGGTATGATCCCAGTTATTATCATTTAGGTAATATATAATTATCGACCATGGAATGGGTAAGGGCAGACTCCATCCAAATGGAATAGGGTATTTTGAGCACAAAAAGAGAAACTGCCTAGGTTTAAAATAGCCCACAAGGGCAGTTAGCCTACTACTTACCTATGAACCTAAATGCTTGTCAAAACCTTCCTTGCAAAATACAGTGCCGTTATTATATGTTTACCACCGTTTAATTTATTGTTGAGGTTGAATAAGACTGCTGTGCGTAGTTTAGGTTAACAGTATTTAATAAACATTCTCCATTTGTTCTTGTCTGCATCATATTTATTTATTTAAAATGTGCTTTTCAGGGTAGAACACTAATTGTATACTACACAGTAAAGTACATGACAGGCACTCCTCTGACACAAGCACAACAGTCATTAGTGGTAGACTATGGATAGCATTTGTTCTCTAAAAGAGGCTGAACATACTTTGTCTTCTTCCTAACTTGCCACATGACCAACTCTACATAATGCGTCTAGTTATGACTCTGTCCAACTAGAATCTATTAGTCATGTCTTCTTTTTCTTCATCCACACCACTTATTCTCCTTCCAACTTTACCTTGTATATACGACATATTTCCTACATGTATACCCTATCTCACTTGTCTATTACTTCTCAAGCATTTTCGTTCGCCTCAGATGTAATATGTTAACTGTTTTTCAAGGTTTTTTTATTGCAGATTATTAGTTCGTTGAAGGTTGTGCGTCAGAGGTGGCAACTCTGCACGTAAAAATCTACTGCCAATCATTAGCGGACCGGAGTTCCACTGCGACGACCCCTAACCGGGAAAAGCCAAAAGACACAACATTTGTGTATCTTTTTATTTATATTTATTTATATATATATATATATATATATATATATATATATATATATATATATATATATATTTGCCTTCCAGTCTTTAACAACATATGAAGATCAACAAATAAAAATCAATAAAAACTACTCGATACAGTGCAACTGAATTTCTTTAGCTACTATCAATCTTAACTCAGATCCTGAGTTTGAAATCAGTAGCTGTTTGGTAAGTCACACCTCTATCGATTTATTATTACACATGCCACCCTTGCTGCCTTTTCAAATAGATACTCCAAGGAAGCCCTCTACTTCTATACTTTTGCTTCTTCCCTCTTATTATTCTGTCTTTTACATGTTCAGTTACGTTAAACAAATCCTGCTTACTTACAGGAACAGGAGACTTCCACTTCCTCATTATTGACTTTTAAGCTGATAATACTAGTGTCATTAGTATTTTTTTTGTACTTCAGTTAGTTCTAAATTGGGCCATGAAGTTCTCCTCTAAGACCTCAATCTCTTTTCCCACTATGTCCTTGATCATGTCCCAAACTGATATCTTAAAGTTATCCAAGGCTGGGAAAGTCCAAAAACTATACCTCCAATCTCTAACTTCCATAGCTGTGCATCTCCAACATTGATCCGTCTCATTAGTAAACATTCTTCTGAGCCTTGACAGAGTATAAAAATATCTATGGATGCACTTCCATGCAAATATTCTGAATTTTCTGAGCTGCTAATGCCTCCCCTAGCATTAAACATATGTCGCAATGAGATCTGTTTCCCTATGCACTGTCCCAGCCTTGCCATAATCTATCTCTAACAGTTGTGCGTTCTTATCTTAGTTTCTTATAGATATATGAGATTTGACTGGCTTGGTCTCTTTATTCTGCCACATTTCAACTATCCATTGCACAAGCACTGATAGGTAGTTCATTATACTGGACCAAGCCCCATTTCATTTCTCTCTTAACATTTAACAGTTCAGTAAACAAATTCCAGGACATGGAATACTTTAAACTCTTGCCTTGTTTCTTCCGAAGTTACAACCCTCTGGTCCACCAACAAGTGGTCCCAGAATTTAATTCTGGTCCCCTGCTGTTCCAGTATTAGCTACTGTTCTTAAAATCCTGTCTTGTAAAGTACCCCTATCGGAAATATACCTCATCTAGAAACCTGCCATCTCCCCAGGTGGAAATACCCATAACAGAGCCTGGTCCAGTGCCAAAAGTAATTGGAACTCACTTGGTGATGGGTATTCATTCAGAAAAATCTCCACCAAATCTCTGGTAGTGAGGCACTTAAACTTCTGAATGATCATGTCTTTCCATACTGCCTCATAACTGCAACTTAAGTGCTAACAGATACCTAACTATATCTAGTTACTGCCAGACCTCCTATACGTACAAGCAATGTCAGTTTATCCCACGCTAACCTTGGTTGTTCCTCATTCCATAAGAAATCCCTTATATAATTCCACAGCTTAATCAAGTTTGGGACCAGTGGTTATGTTCAGAATGCCTGGCCTAAATACAATATATGCGGGAGTACATGCCAGTTTAAGATCTGTACTCTGTGGTCAAGTTCCAGATTTAAGACCTTCCATTTTAACCAATGTTTCCCAATCTATTCTAACACCGCTGACTAAGATGCTTTCATAGATGGTTCATATGTTGTATGCAGCCGGACTTCGCGATATCTACATTTATCTCGAGTTTTTATGTTATATTACAACTCTAGGTAGCCTTCTAATTGCAAAATGTGCATAGCTAATGCAGTGGTTTTATCCCCAATGATCATATACCTCAATAATTCACTAAACATATTAAGTATCTTTACCACAGCATCCAGACTCTCTTGGGTTTGCTAAAGTCGGGATGATGTCATCTGCATAAAGCAACATCTTAATATGTAATTGTTACCAAGTAAACCTCATTACTGAAGAATACCGGATTTCTTCTGCTAGTGGTTTTAAGTATAACACAAAGACCAATGGGGAAAGGGACATCCCTGACATATTCCTCTCATAATCTTAAAAGTACTTGAGAGTGCTGTCATGGATTTTACCTTTGCTACAGAACTCCTATAAAATTGTTTGCAATGAAGAAATCTACTGGTTGGCAATTCCTGCTTTCTCCAGCACTGCCAAAAGAAATGGCCATTCTATGTGGTTGGATGCCTTTTCTACATATAAGCCAACTATTTATGTTGTAATGTTTTGAGGGTTTGCTTCTTGTGCCACCAAAAGGGTGTGAATTATATTATCAAAAGTTCTTCTCCATTTTATAGAATCACACTGGTCTTGGGCATTTAAGACATTTAATCGCTTTACTATCATAGACATGAGTAAGTCATAGTCACAATTTAAAATTTGTTATAAGGTGGTATTAACTCAGCAGCTTAGGGTCTTTAACTTCCTTGGAGATTGTGACAATAATTCCTTGCTTCCAACTCTCTGGATTCTCTCCTCTCCCTAGAATTTCATTCATTAACTTAGGAAGCTTTTGAATAATTTCTATTTCCCCCAGTTTTCATATTTCTATTGGAAAAACCATCTTAACCTGCACACTTGCCTAACACCTATATAGTCAACACTTCTTGGAGTTCCTCCCCAGTCACCTATTTAGGTAAAGTTTTTTGCTGGTTAGTCCCGGATTTAGGCAATCTTTAGTATATCAAGGTAAGTTTTTATTAAGGTTGAGGCATTTGGTCTAGATATTTGCATTGTATACAATGTTTGG
>NC_056745.1:759107504-759132504 GCF_019279795.1 Protopterus annectens
CCTTTCAGAAGGCCGTTTGCCCACAAACCTGTGGTATAGTTCCTCTTTGAAATACCCCTCTGTCTGGTAAACAGCTTTTAAACTGGCAAACAACTTCAAGGGTTAACTAAAGTTCGGTTATACCAGCATCAGTGTGCAAGGCTTGCCTTTGAAGCATAATTCTTTTAGGTTTCATGTATGTATATAACATTAAGCAGCATATCATGTATTTATTCAATTAACAGCATATCAATCTAACATCAAGCACACATACAAACACACAGCAGTTCAATGGCTTAGGGCATCAAAGATCAGGTAAACTGTGTGGATCCGTCACAGGCCACCCCTTGCACTAAGCAATGATCGCTGTGTGCTTCTAATAATGTGCAAAATTGACAACATCTTATTGTATTTTTTCATGACCTTACAATAAATGCAGCAGGAAATTAAGCAGAACACTGAAACTATTGTGGTCAGCAATAAAGAGTGTAAAAGCAAATTAAACCAGGCAGAAGCCTTTGGTGACCACATAAAAACATCATACCAATGTGAAACAGTCATATCTTGAATTTCATTTGCAATTTGAAGAATGGTACCTTTGTCTTTAATCATTTTAATTACAGTTTGATGCGCATCATGTAAAGTCTTATTCAGCAGGAGCAGTACAGCTTGCCCTTCCTGCTTAATCTGTTTAAAGTCCGGGTGGACTAGAGATGGCCATCGAAAAGTGTGTAATGGTTCTATGCTAGCATTTAATGTGATGTCCATCCATCTAGTCAATCTGATCAATTCCCCAGTGCAAAAATCAATGATTGCATGTACATTACTTTTATGCAGTCCCCTTAGTACTGCTTGTTGGTTTGCCTTTTTTGATGGGGAAATCATCAAAAACCCCGAATAAGTGTCCACCATGGTTAGGCAGTATTGTTGATTTTGATCCAATGGCAAGGGACCAATAAAATCTATCTGCCAGATCTGAGCTGAACGACTGCCTCTATGTATATGTCCACATGCTTCCGATTGCAATTGCTTTTGTTTTTTATTTCTTTGACAAATTTCACATTGTTTTATGACATCTATCGGTACATCTTTACTGAGTTGCATACCATGTCTCCGTGCCCATTCCATCGTAGCATCTCTCCCCAAATGTCCACTTCGATCGTGGGCCCACCTGGCCATGCTGATATCCTCAGGCTTCTCCTCAACAGTACGTACTGCAGCCATTTTATCTGCTTGCTGGTTATGACTTCTTTCATCTGTCACAAGTGATGCATGAGCATCCACATGTCCAACGCTAATCTGGCACCGTTGTGCCTTTTCCAAGATCTGCTGCCAATCTTCTGACCCTCCCCATAAAGGTCTACCATGAATTTTCCAATCTTGTTGCTGCCAGGCAGGTAACCAGGCTGTTAGTCCTTTATAAACTGCCCAGCTATCAGTGTAGATATATGCTTCATCTCCAAGTGATAAATTATTAATCACTAAAGCAACAGCTCTTAATTCTGCTTGATTATTTGAACCAGCAGTTCCTTCATCAAACAATACAGTCTCTGTTTGTGGGCAGTAAGCTACCACAGTCCACGTTCTGCCATTTGATCCAATTTTTGCAGAACCATCAGTAAACCATGCACATTTCCTCTTCTCCATGTCCAACTTATCGAAAGGTGATGCCTCAAGTATTGGTGATTTTGGAAGTTCATACCGTTGTTGCTCTGTTGTATCAGCATCATTTAATATTACCAGGCCAGCCAACTGTTGCTGTACCTGGGAAACTCCAGGCACAATATTGGCTCTTTCTTGCAAGTACCATTTCCATTTTTGTACAGTCGAAGACTGTGCTATCAATGTTTTCATCAGAGTATTGTCTCTGAACCACCCCTGGATTGGGTAGTCTACTTTCACTGTCACCGTCTGTTGTTTGGTCAGCCCCTCTACATGAATCAAGGCAGTATATACAGCCAGTACATGCTGTTCGAGAGGGCTATATCTAGTCTGTGCTCCGGTCAGGGATTTAGACCAAAATCCCAGTGGTCTTTTCTTTCCCACATCATTCTTTTGCCACAATCCCCAGGACATGACATTATTAGCAACAGTCACTTCCAAAATAAAAGGTTGCTGTGGGTCTATTGGACCCAGTCCCACACTCTGTTGCAAGGCTTTTTTCGCTTCCTCGAAGGCCATCTGCTGTTTAGGACCCCACTGAAAGTCACATTTCTTTCTAGTCACATAGTGAATAGGTCGTAAAACTTGTCCAAGGTGTGGTACAAATGCTCTCCAAAAGCCCATTGCTCCCAAAAAGGCTTGTGCCTGCTGTTTTGTTTTTGGGACCGCAATCTTTTGGATACTTTCTAAGGCCGATGCAGGTATTTCTCTTTTTGCTCCATTCCATATCATACCCAGGAATTTCACTGATGTTCCCTGTTGTGTTTTATCCTCATTTATTGCCCACCCTCGGTTCTGAAGGTGTTCAATCACTGTTTTCAATGCAATGTCCACATCCGGCTTTTCTCCTGTAATCAGGACATCATCAATGTAATGGAATACAGTCACTTTATTTAACTGCAACTTAGCCAGGTCTCTGGCCACCAGCCCATGGCAAAGGGTTGGGCTGTGTAGATATCCTTGTGGAAGTATCTGGAAGGTATATTGCCTCCCCTCCCAGGTAAATGCAAATTGAGCCCTACTCTCTTCTGCTATAGGTATGGAGAAGAAAGCATTTGCCAAGTCCAAAACTGCATGGTACGGCCCAGCAGAAGAAGAAAGTCTCTCCACAATGGTAACAATGTCCGGCACTGCTGCAGTTAAAGGTGGAGCCACCTTATTCAAGCCCCGATAATCTACCGTCATACGCCAGGAACCATCAGGTTTTTTGACGGGCCACACCGGGCTATTGAATGGGCTCACAGTCGGTTCGAGTATGCCAACACGAAGTAATTCCTGGATTGTTTCAGTCATTTCTGAATGGCCCCCTGGAACACGATATTGTTTAATGTTGGTCACCACTTTTGGTGTGGGAATATGCAAAGGGTTCCCACTTGGCATCACCTCGAACAACAGCCTTGACTGCATTGACTGAACAGTGCCGTACTCCAAATCTAAATGGCCCTACTGTAGTTTCTAAGGTCTTACCCTTTAGAACATCTATTCCTAAAATGTGTTCTGGTACAGGAGCTATCACGGCTACAATGGCACTAGGAATACCATCCCCAAAGGCTATTCTTACTTAGGTTTTGACACCTATCGTCTTTGCCCCCCCCATATCCATCAATCTCCACAGACTGTCCACGAAATTTACGGGGGTTGCCTGCAAAAATAGTTATTTCTGATCCAGTATCTACTAAAGCCATTACGTGTTGTGGTCCTCCCCTCCAAAAAATGGTAAGAGGCACATAGGGGCGTCGGTCCCCAGGTGTAATGGCTCTAACTGTGCCTCTAGCTACTGGGGACCCGCCTTCTAGTCAATTTGCTTCCATTTTTACCGTTGGGGTTTTCCACCCCTTCTCTCCCCAATCTCTCTCATCAGTAAACTCTCCCCTCTGCCATTGTGCTAGCTCCTCATCAGTGGGGATGTCAGGATACAACTGATTCCATCCTTTCTTCCCTTCAGTGGTACTTCTGTTTGGGCTTTTTGCAGGGGTTTGTTTTCCTGAAAGATCTGATTCTTTGCCTTTCTGCTTCTGTTTCCATCTTTTGTATATTTCTTCTGTAGTTATTCCATCTATTTCTGCAGCTTCTACCCCCCATCTTAGCAAATCTAGAAACATCTGTCCCCTTGTTACTTTTTCACTACCCGTGCTTTTTAACTTGTCTGTATTTGCCTTTCTGGCCTTCCTCTGCTCTTTCTCTTCTACCAGCTCTGCCAGCTGGTTTAGAGTAGACATTACATCCCATATCGGTTGGCCAATACACCCTGCCAAGGCAGCCATAAGCTGCCCTTTCCACCATTGTGGGGCATTTTTAATTAACTTATTCCTCATATTACCAGTAAAGATTTGTCCGTCTGGCCCTTTTGGAATATGCAACTCCCCATTTATCATTTCTAATGAGTAAATAGTTGCTAACATGGCCATTTCCCTTAGCTGTTGGATTGCTTCAGCTATCGTTTTCCAGGATTTGAACTCCTCTGCTACTGCTGTAGCATCCGGCCAAGTGGCCCGAAAGGCTGAGGCTAACCATACCACCAATGTATTGATATGGGGATCTTTATGGTCACAATTGTTCACTATCTGCTTCAGCCGGGGGTGAAATACTAAACAGGCACACTGGTGCATCTCTTCATCACTCAGTGACACCGCCTCTCCCCCTGTATCCCAGACCCGAAGAAACCAAGCCAAGAGGGACTCCCCAGGTTTTTGCTTATAAGTCTGAATTATCTTCAATAACTCTGTCTGGGAATAAATGCGCACCTCCACCCACTGCTGCGGTTGTGCCCCAGCATGTATTGAATTTTTCTCTACAATTGGTCGGGTACTCACTGATGGGGAATTTATTATTTCAAAGTCATCATTCGTTTCATCAGAAGAAGGGAGATCTCCTTCCCATTCTTCAGGGTCAAACTCTGCCTTACATATCAAGGCACGCACTCTAGGCCTAGAGGGTGGGTGCCGTGAACCTCTCCCCTTCCATTGCCTGCGCTGCTGTATTACTCGAGTGGCCAGAGTCACTGGATTAGTCTTCCAATGCTCTGCATCCTGTCCTGCCTTAGCCAATTCCACATCTGCCTTCTCCAAGGCATCCCTATCCAATTGGTGGGTGTGTGCATGTTCTTTACATTGTTCTTCTAATTCTAGAACTTTTACTTTCAGATCTTCTACATCCTTGTCTAACTCCTGTATTGCTTCAAAGAACAGCCACCCAGCTGCTCCCACTCCCTCTTTCACCTTCTTTCCCTTATCCTCCAATTTTAAACCTGATAAGGCCTTTGCCAGCTCCTCAGGGTCTACTGGTTTTACTGGTGAGGACTTTGGGGAAGGTGGAGGTGAAACCTGACTCAATGCCTTAGCAAGGGGGTCCCATTTTCCAAACAATGCTGGAAATTCAACATTTGCCCCTCCCTTACTTTTGGTATCTACAGATGGTTTCTTATTTAACCCTACACCTAGGTGCTTAAATGGAAAAAACATTGGCTGTTGTGACGTATCTACTGCAAACCACAGATCCTGCCGACCACGCCAGCTGTTCTAGTCAGATTACTAAATTCTGTGGTTAATACAGTATTAGAGATGACACAAGAGACCAAGGCTCAAACTTTAGCAATTTTATTTTTAGCTTTTAACAATTAAGGTTTGTGACAAAAAGCAATTGACTAGTCAACATGCAAAAAAACCTAAAACCTATCACATTAATATGCAAAACCTAACCTATAACCTATCACATTAACAATTATAAAAACTGTTAAATCATGTACTTACAAGCATATGCAAAAAGAGAATCATCTTTGCCACTGATAGCTGTACTGAATAGGTTTGGAGTCCCCCTATCTGTTCAGTCAAGACAGGGCCGACACTGGCAGGCAATGCTGTATGCTCAGTTCAGGCTCTTGCTTCAATCAGATCCGGATGATGATGAGTTCCAATCTATTGCCAACCTCTGAGCCTTTTATAGGTTTGAGCATGCCATAGGGTCAATAGGTTCAGCTGATGACACCTAGGCCATTAGTTTAATCATTCAGCTGATGACACCTAGGCCATTAGTTTAATCATTCAGCTGATGACACCTAGGCCAATAGTTTAATCATTCAGCTGATGACACCTAGGCCAATAGTTTAATCATTCAGCTGATGACACCCAGATCACCAGTTTATTCATGAGCTAATAAACTGTTTTTAAAAAATTACAAATCATTTCCTGAGTTGTCAACAAGCCCCGTAATGTCTAGTTTTATACATTACTTCCTCCTTTCAGAAGGCCGTTTGCCCACAAACCTGTGGTATAGTTCCTCTTTGAAATCCCCCTCTGTCTGGTAAACAGCTTTTAAACTGGCAAACAACTTCAAGGGTTAACTAAAGTTCAGTTATACCAGCATCAGTGTGCAAGGCTTGCCTTTGAAGCATAATTCTTTTAGGTTTCATGTATGTATATAACATTAAGCAGCATATCATGTATTTATTCAATTAACAGCATATCAATCTAACATCAAGCACACATACAAACACACAGCAGTTCAATGGCTTAGGGCATCAAAGATCAGGTAAACTGTGTGGATCCGTCACAATGAGGCAGTTGCTAGATTGCCTCAGGATGCCAAAGTTCACCAGGTTAATAGGAGAAAGCACAGGGAACTGATATTTAGACATGCCTGGAGGGGTGGGCATTAATAGTAAGTACTGGAGCGGTTTCCTTGTAGAATGTTTAGTGCTGGTTGCAATTTTGTGTGCTACAATAATTGCTGCAAGAAGTCTGGTATGGTAAAGAGCTAGACTAATAATCTAGTAAAAGTGCAGGAGGAGAGAACTAGCAAATCTAAGGGAAAAATTGAAGAGCAGACTTTGGCACCTCTCAGAAGCTTACAAAAAGTCCTGGATACAGCAAATCTGTATCTGGACTAGACTAGTTACAGGAAAGGTGGTAAACAAGCGCAAATGCTTGCATTTAAACCAGAAAGTTGAAAAATTGGAAAAACTGCCCAAACAGCCAATAAGCTACAATTTCTGGGCCAGAAACCACTCTTGTGGTAGATAGGCTACATAGTGCTCATCACTCCCACTGATGAGCTAGAAGGCTTCCTTTCAGCACAGAAAGACTTGGGGGGCTCAGAAGCTTAAACAGTCCTGGATACAGCAAATCTGTATTTGGACTAGACTAGTTACAAGAAAGGCAGGAAACAAGCTTAGAGGTTTTTTTTTTTTACAGAAAAGTAAATGAAACAGCACTAAAAACAATTCAAGTACAGTGCAAGCTACCACACTTGAGTGTGTAGCAATATTAAAGCAAATACTAAAGCAAATGCAGTTTAATGAAATACAATTTATTCAAAATGTATTCTGAACTGAATTCAATTATTGTTGTATTCAACTCTGAACAGTTAAAACGTGCAAAAATATACACTTATCAGCCGAGTTGCACACTCAGTCAGAACACAAGGAGATTCTAGCAACATTTTTTTTTGTAAAGTGGAAAAGTGGAAAGGGAGAAAAGTTAAACATTAGATAATTCAAGGTTAAGGACCTAAGTGGGTCGGCCTTCTCAAATGTTCTCTCTGTATTAGGTAGAATTAGCAAATGACACTAGACTGGGATAGAGCTGAACTGATGGGACTGGTAGGAGTATCTGAAATCAAAATATGATCTCACTATACTCGGTTGAGTGAGCAAATGAGATGGACACAGGAGGAGTGTTCAAACTCAAAATTTACAGGAGGGGTGGGCAATTACAAAGCCATCAAGATTAATGCAATAACAGGAACAGAGAGGGAGGGGAGAAAACTAACTGCAGAGATACAGACCACAATATTCAGTGAAACAAACAGAAAAATAAAATGCAGTACTATCTTTAACACTGCAAGTCTGTACTTATCTCAGCTTGTAATACAGTTGATGCAGGTATATAGTAGCCAGCCAAAAAGCACAGATATTCAGCAGAAAAAAAATTCACAGTTGAGTAACACTTGTAAGCACAGAGAAACCCTCTAGGCTAAGAGTTCAACCCCGAATATCAATGACGTGAAAACAATAACCCCCCACTTACTGCAGAGAGACAGAGAGACCACAATATTCAGTGAAACAATTAAACAGAAAAATAAAATGTAGTATTATCTTCACCACTGCAAGTTTGTACTTATCTCCACTTGTAATACAGTTGATGTAGGTATATAGCAGCCAGCCAAACAGCAATAGGTGGTATATTTAGTATTATGTGGGCTTTGTCCACTTTTTATGTAGGAAGAACTACTAGATGTTTTTATTTTTAGGATTTATCAGCATGTAAGGGTTGTAGACCAGCATAAATCCACAAATGCAATGGCTAGGCATGTAATTTCATATCACTCTAATGAAGAGTTTTTTTATATAGATTTTGTGTAATGGATCAGGTTAAAAATTATGATTCCAGGGGGTGCTGAAGATTATCTTGATTGGAAAGAGTACTGTTGTCAGGTCAGTCTAAATGCCTGTGTCTATCCAGGTATTACTGACAGAGAATTTTAAAATTGTTCCGGAAAGGAAGTGGTTAAAGCATTAAATGGATGGGTCATGTGACTTTTGATTTGAGCTATTTATTTCTTGTTAGTGTGGTTATACAACTTGGTCTGATGAAGTTTGGCTAGAACAAAAGCTCTTACCAGTTTTAAGTTTTTTTTTAAATAAAGTGAGTTTTTAGCCTTTTCCTTTGAGCTATTTTGTAGCTTTGTTTTATATGGCTATTGTTTTTAAGCCTTTAGTTGGTTAAACATACAAATTCATTAAAAGAGAATTTTACATTTCCAATTTTTTTGTAACTACTTTTCTTGCTATGGCTAAAATGGACCAAAGAAGAAGCACTTGTAATTTATGGATACAGTATGGAAATGGAGCATTAAGCAAAATCAAAGAATTAGTTATAATACATCTGTCCATCCGCAATGCTTGAGCAAAATTTCTAAATTCAATCCAATGAAACTACCATTTTACACTATTGTCATATGAAGCCAATATACATCACACTCTTCATTACACCTCCAACAATTAATTTTCCCAGTTTTATATATTAATTCAACTTTAGAGTTTAAAAAACTCTATAAAGCAATTTCCATGTATAGATTTTCCAATAAAGAAAAGATATCGTTTTTCCCACAGACATTAGTATTAAACTTTTATTCATATAACAGAAATCATTCTTTTTAAAAGGGTAATTCCAAAAAGATTAATTTACAGAAATGAATTATTTGCTTATAACCTTATACATTACTAATAAGTAAGATAATAAGTAAGATTTATTACTACTTAAAGTACTGCTGATTTTAAAGAATCTTAGGTATATGTTTTGCTTGAAAATCCATAAAGTCTTTAATGTTATCACGAACATATTTTTGCAAATCTGTATATTTAACCAATCATTTTCTCTAGAAAATATATTTTAAGAAGATCATACACAGTGTGTACTTTATTACCATTTAAGAATGGATGCCAAAAAAAATCTGTATCTTTAAGAGCTAGCATTTTACTTGCATTAAATGTCTCTAAACCAGTAGTATTAGGTATAGGGAATAATAAAAAACAGTAAATTTTAACTATACAATTTCAATATTTGCAAAACCTATACCACCTTCCTGCCAAATTGTTCTATGCCAATTAAAAGATATCCCTGGTTTATTAGGGAACCATAGGAAATTAAATGGAATTGAGTTTAGTTTTTTAAATTTTTTTTTTAGAGAGAACTATTAAAGACTGCATATAAAATAAGATGTTGGCAAAATTACCATTTTCAAAGTGAGTTGGTCTTCCATTGTAAAAAATAACTATTCCAGTTAATTAACTTGATAATTATATTTACTAAATTATTATAATTTGTTAATATTGAATCTTTTACAGCAGACTTAATAGTAACCCCGAGGAAACTAATTTGTGAACTATCCCAATTAAAAATCTTAAAATTATTTAAACAGTTGTTAATTTTATTTTCCATTTGTTTACCAGGGTAGTCCGACTGGACACAAGGTGACTGTTTTCAGGGGAGAAAAGCACCAAATTCATACTAAAAATTATAAAAAAAATAATAAAAATACACAAATTATATAAGCAGTTATTTTGTACAAAGAGCATAGAACATATAAAAGGAGTAAAAAATCAGAGTTTTACAACTGATACAGCATGCAGTGGTTAGAATATTGAGAAACAATTAAACAAGATATTATACAACAAATATAGAACTACTTGAACATAAATTCAAAAAGTTTCCATAGACAAATGGTCATAAACTAGAAATCATTAACAATAAAGGTGGCCTAAACACTTGGTTCACAGTAGTATGCACCAAGTAAAAAGGCACAGTACACTTGTGATCTAGGGATGTTGGAAGTCAGGAACAGGTGAAATTTTCTGTACAGGAACATATCCAAGTTTTGAATAGATCATCGTTTAGCAGGGATTTGAAAGTATGTGTACTATTTAGACATCTAATGTCAGGGGGTAGATTATTCCCATATAGGCCTGGAACTAAGAGATTGGCCTGAGCTATGTAAGCAACTGGTAACAGTCAGTAGGGTGGTTTTGGAAGATCTTAGTTTATGTACAGTATTCTGGAAGGTGAGCAGACCAGACAGGGCAGGTATTTTTTTTGGTTGGTATAGCAGTTGATGGGTCAGGAGAAGTTGATTGTATTTTAGTAGGTTAGGGAGTTCTAACCATCCTTGTGGTCTTACAGAGAGGCAGTGATGAGAATGAAATACTTGGCACTGGCTGCAAATTTTGAGATGTTATTGTAGTAGGTACATAGTTTCTGAAGGTCAGATTTGTTAGGTTAGTTAGAATTGGGAAAGTATATAGTAAGGTGGAGAGTACATGGGTATGAGACAGTGATTCAGGACTCATGTGTGAGGAAGGTCTTGCAGCGGCAGAGTGAACCCATTTTTTTATGAACTTTGGCAATTGTTAGTGCTATACATTTGTCAAATTTTAGTTTTGGTCAATAGTTACACTAGTAGCTTGGCTTGAGTTACTGGTGTGATAAGGACATTGCTGGAGGATGTTACTGAGAATGGTGAGGTAGTGGTGAAAGTTTTGGATGGGTGGAATATCATAAGTTGGGTCTTAGATGGGTTTATTATGAGTTGAGAGGAATTTAGCCATTTTTCTATAGTAGTGAAAGCTTCCTGGGTTCTGTCTTGGAGTAACTGTAGAGAGGGGGCTGAGCAAATAAGGGTGGTGTCATCAGCATACTGTACTATATTAGTTTGTTGGGTAGTCGAGGGGATGTTATTGATAAAGATGGAAAATAGTAAGGGACCAGGAATGGATCCTTATGGAACACCTTGTCCCACTGGGAGGAGAGGGGAGAGAGTTATGCCATTTAACAGCTTGTTGCCAGATGGACAGATAACTGTTCTCTACTGTGGTTTAAAAATTATCTAGATTGAGCTCAGAGAGAGTCGATAGTAATTTGGAGTGGGATACCATGTCAAACGCCTTTGACAGATCCAGGAAGAAAACAGATACTAAGTTACCAAGATTTCTTTGTTGGTTGATGTAGTCAGCAAAGGATATGAGGGCAGAGGTGGTACTATGGTTTGGTGGAAATCCATGTTGGGAATTTGCTAGCAGGTTATATTGATGAAGACGATTCAGTAGTTGGGTGTGTACACATTTTTCTAAGATTTTTGATATGGGAGATAGTAATTATCGCCCCATAGCTATTCTAAGTTCGGTCAAGGAATCACCTTTGTGTGGGGAGACAATGCAAGAAATTTTACAGAGAGAGGGGACAGTGTGTTCAGCTATGGCTCTATTGAGGAGTATGGAAATTGGGTAGGCGATAGCAAGGGCGTAAATCCTGAGGTAATCAGCGGGGAGTTTATCAGCTGTGAGAGTGGTGGGTTTCAATTTGACAAGGTGTTTATGAATTAGGTCAGTTGGAATTGGTTTAAGAGAGAACTGAGTGCTGGTCTTAACAGTGACAGTTTTGTATTTTGTGCGTATTTGTAGTAGTAGCAGTGGGGAAATTGTTGAAAAACGTTTGAATGGAGGAGGTGAAACAGTCATTAAACTGGGTGGCAATATCATTATCATTGTTATCACCTTCAATGTTAGGGTTTGGGGAGGTGATTTTTCCTGGTTGGAGAATATGGTTGATTGTGGACCAGAATTTTTGTGGATTGTTGTAGTGAATTTTTTGCAGCTGGATATAACTTGTCATTACATTTTTTTTTTTGCTTTGTTTCTGAGCTCTAGGAAGTACTGTCAATTTGTACTTGTTTTATTGGTATGCCAGGTTGCCAAAGCTAGGTCTCGTTGTTGGAGTAGGATCTTATGTCCTTTGAGATCCAGGGGGCTGGGTTGTTTTAGTAGGAATTATATGTTGTGTGGCCATAAGATTAAGGATACCTAAGAAGGTAGTATTAAAGCACTCCACGGCTTCATCTAATGGTAGAGTTTTAAGAGAGGACCAATTTATTTTTTAAGGTGTTGATGAATTGGTCTGGTAGGAAATTTTTGGAACTACGGATAGAAAGTAAGATGGGGGTTATGGGTTTTGTTTGCTGTCTTCGTATGAATGTGGGTAGGTGATCACTGAGGGAGTTTGGTAACGTACCAGATATATTGGCAGATGAAGGCTTGTTGGTCAGGATCTAGTCTAATATGGATTCCTTTTTGGTGGATTTGTCTATACGGGTGGGGGTTTGGATCAGTTGTGTGAAGTTAAACAGGTTTAAGTGGTACTTCTGGGGGGAGATGCCATGATAGAGGTCCAATCAATGTTGAAGTCCCCCAAGATAAGTGTCTCCTGGGGGAGGCCAGTGGAAGTCCAGTGTAAAATGGACTCGAGTGGCAATATTGTTGCCTGGTGGCAAGTAGACACCTATAATGTTGAGTTGTTTCTGCTGGTTTAATTTTATATCTACAAACGGTTTCTGCATAACCAAAAGTAGGGATATCTTTACGTATTTGTTGGAGAATAAGGTTGTGCCTGTAAAGCAGGGCAATGCCCTCACCTCTTAACTATTCAATCACATCTAAGGATGTTGTAGCCAGGAGGGGCTATGGTGGCATCTTTGATGTGGGGTTTCAGCCAGGTCTCAGTTAGGAGTACAATGTCAGGATTATAGAAGGTTATAGAGGCATGTAGCTTTTCAATTGTATTCATGATACTGTGGATGTTTATACTGAGTACTAAGAGGTTAGTGGGTTTTAGCTTGCAAGGGATATTAAGTCCATGTAGGTTTGTAGCAGTGGATGGGGCTGTGCTACGGTAGATGTCTATAAACAAAGTTTTTGTTTTTCAATTATTAAACTTTAGACCTGGTACTTTTTCAAAATACTTTATGGAAGTAATTATATGTTCCAGTGAGGATTCAATGCAGTCACTAATAACCAGGATATTATCTGTGAATAACTGAATTTTACAACTGCAGTTTCCATCTACTGAAAATCCATCAATTTTATTATTAGAACTAATGTAATTGGTTTGCATCTTTCATCTTTTTCCCGGTTAGGGGTAGCCACAGTGGAACTCTGGTCCGCTAATGATTGGCAGTAGAGTTTTACATGCTGGCTTGCCAGGCCTAACGCACAACCTTCAATGAAGGAATGCCCATTCGTGCATGTCGCCACACAGAAGACGCTCAAACTGAGAATTGAACAGGCGTCTGTGAGGCGACAACGCTACTGCAGCACCACCACCGCAGTCAACTAATGTAATTAATGTAAACTAATGTAATTGGTAAAAGGTTCAATACCTGAAACAAATAATAAAGGGGACAAAGGACAACATTGCTGAGTACCTTTTAAGGGTTTAAAGAAGCAAGATAGAAAAAGACCAATTTTAACAAAAGAAAAAGGAGTCACTATAAAGATTTGTTACAAGATCGATAAATTCTATTGAAAATTTATATTCTTTAAGCACTTTAAACATATAAGGCTGACTAATAGAATCAAATGCTTTATCTAAATCTAAACTTATTATAGATAATGCTTTTTTGTTTTTTTAGCTGTATAAATAAAGGGATTAGGTTCATAGGTAGGTACTAGGCAATCGGCTCAAGGGCCTAAGTAAGCATAGCCAGCAAGGTTCCCTGGCTTATGCCACCCAAGAAAGTTATTTTCCTGTGCCCCTGTCAAGCCGAGCCACCAAAGTGATCCCCGGGGTGTATTTCCTATTTCCCATCCACTTATCAAAATTTTTCTTGAAGAGTGCTAATGAGAACTTTGCTTGACATAGATGGGTAGCTTGTCCCAGAGTATGGGAAGTCTCTGGGGCAGGAAGCTATCCCTCCAGCATGTCCTGCTTATTGTGGTGACAAGGTTTAGGTCCCTAGAGCATGTAGCTCAGAGGGATTGGGATTTATTTAGGTGTAGCATGTCCAACAGCTCTGGGTTTGACATAGCTTTATATGTTAGGCAGAGATCACCTCATAGTCTGGAGTTTTTTGAGACCGTCAGTGGAGGGCATCTGTTTGAGGCCAGTAATCCTTTTTGTGAGGTACTTCTGTGGCCTTTCCAGCTGCTGCAGATGTCTTGTGAGGTACATTCCAAAAGGGGCATTGTACTCTATAATGGGTCTAATGAGTGTCGAGTAGAGGGGAACAGTGACCTCTTTTTTCCTAGAAGAGAACCCTTTTGTGATGAGGTGTGCCATATAAAAGGATTTCCTGACTACTGTGGCAAGCCATATAAAAGGATTTCCTGACTACTGTGGCAATGTGATTATCAAAGCAAAACTGCCGCCTATGTGGTAGTTCATGGGTACAGAGTTTTTACCAAAGGGGATGACAATGCACTTTTTGGCAAGGAGCTTGAGACCATGGCTCTGACACCAGGCATCTGTCTCAATGAGGCCCTTCTGTAGGATGTCCATATCATTTGAGGACTCAACTATGGCTCCTAGTTTGCAGTCATCTGTGCACTTTGTTAGCCAAAGGCCTTCTGTGTTAGCCTGTACTTCAGACAGGAGAGGTCCCAGGACTGAACCCTGTGTTACTCCACTTGTCACTGGTTTGAAGATTTGGAGTCTGCAACTTTTACAGTGTGGGTTCTGTCAGTGAGCCAATTGGCAACCTATCTTGTGATATAGGGATTTATACCTAGTTTAGTGAGTTTACCTATAATTCCAAAATGGGGGATTGTGTCCAAAGCCTTGGCGAGGTCAAGATAGGCTGTGTGAACCACCTTGCCCTCATCTACAGCTTTGGTGACTGCCTCAAAGAAGTCTATCAGGTTCAGGAGGCATGATCTGTCTTTCATAAACCCGAACTGGGTGGGGTCCAGAGTTTGAAGGTTACCAATGTCTTTGTTTAAAAGTTCCAGGATGATAAGTTCCATGGCCATACAGACCAGGCTCTTCAGGCTAATAGGGTGATAGTTCCCGGGATCAGTGGTGGCTTCCCCATTTGTGGAGTGGGATAACTGTTGCTGTGCACCATTCAGTGGGCACAAAGCCTGATGCGAGACTATGACTGAACATGGTGCTTAGGTGGGGAGCCAGTTGGTACTGAAGTTAGTATATAAAGTACAGTTTTGTACCTACCATAAATGTAGATGTTCGAAGATCCACATTGCTGCAGTCCTAACACTTGGGTAGTCCGCTGTCCCTCGGTCGGCCCGAATATCAGAGTATAAGGCTGACGTCGGTCAGGGCGCATTTGACTGACATCAGAACGTCAGGGTACAAATGCGCATGACCGACGTCATATCCTCAGTCTTTTCTTGCCCCAGATGTCAGAAGACCCTAAAGAAAAAAGGTCCAAACCCATAAGCAACAGCTAAACAAGCAACCAGCCTAACACCAAGAATATGTACAATATATACAATATATACAATAAACACAATATACCTCAGAAGTATAACCCAACCCACACAACCGCCTCAAACTACAGAGGGGAAGGAGGGAGGGTAAATTGGACTGCAGCAATGTGGATCTTCGAACATCTACATTTATGGTAGGTACAAAACTGTACTATATTCTTCATCTCACATTGCTGCAGTCCTAACACTTGGGTAGAATCCCAAAGCAGAGGTAAGGGAGGATGGCTAAACTATAATGAAGCAGGAGCTGCCAGAATGCCCTACAACACAGCAGTGGCAAACCCAGCCCTGGATTTAGAGTACAATGGAAGGTGGTAATGCCTAGAGAAGGTATGCACTGAACTCCAAGTGGCTGCCTCCAAAATATCCTTAGTTGCCACCCCTCAAAAGCTGTTGAAGTGGCAGTAGCCCTAGTGGAATGAGGCCTAATCCCAGCTGGAATCTCCTTGCCATGATGGGAATAACAGAAAGCAATGCAAAATCCAATCCACTTAGAAATAGTTTGTTTTGACACGGGCTTGCCCTGAGAGCACAAAGCAAAAGAAACTAATAACTGCTGAGATTGTCTGAACCCTTTAGTTCTGTGCAAATAATATCGCAACTGCCTGTGTACATCTAAAGTGTGCAAAATCTTTTCCCCTTTATTTTGGGGATTTGCATAAAAAGTAGGCAAATGAATAGTTTGGTTTAAAGCCACACTAGAAACCACTTTAGGCATAAAGGAAGGATTAGTACGTAAAGATACCCTGTCCTTATGAAAAATGAAGAAAGGCTCAACTGCCATAAGGGCCTGCAATTCAGAAACCCTTCTTGCAGAGGTAATGGCCAACAAAAAAGCAGTCTTCCATGACAAATATTTCAACTCAGCAGTCGCTGCAGGTTCAAAAGGTTGTAGAGTGAGTTTCTCCAACACAAAATTGAGATCCCAAGCAGGAGTAGGAGCTCTTCGTGGGGGTCTTAAATTCTTTGCCCTCTAAGAAATTGCTTGAACAAAGGATGAGAAAACAATGGCGGGTCACAGTCATAGTGAGCTGAAATTGCTGCAGCATGAATCTTAATAGAAGAGAAGGACAAACCTTTGTCCAATAACTCAGTAAGATATTGAAGAGCCACACTTAAATTAGGCTCAGAAACATCCAAATCCTTAGCTGCACTCCAAAACAAAAATCTCTTCCATTTATCTGCGTACACTTTCCTTGTACTAGGCCTTCTAGCTTCCAAAATCACATTCAAAACTTGTTGTGGAAGTTGAGACCCTCTATGGTTTAAAACAGAATATGCCATGCTGTTAGGTGAAGAGAGTGAAGTTTGACATTGAGCAAATGGCTGTCCTCCTGGGACAACAGATGTGGAATCAAAGGCAAAGGCCATGGAGGCTTCCGTACTAGACTTCTCAGTAGTGGGTACCAGTGCTGCCGAGGCCAATCTGGTGCTATCAAAATCATCCTTGGCTTGTCCTGTCTGACCTTCAGAAGTACCTTTGAGAGGAGAGGCAGAGGTGGAAAGGCATACACATGAAGACTTGTCCAACTGAAAGAAAGAGCATCCACTTTCCAAGCTGTGGGATGATACCGCTTTGTGCAAAACTTTGGCAGCTGGTGGTTTAGTGGAGAAGCGAACAGATCTATGTCTGGAGTTCCCCAGGACACTGTCAATTTCTGAAATACATGAAGATCCAGTTTCCACTCGTGGGGATCCATGATTTGTCTGCTTAACACATCTGCTAAGGAGTTCTGTGCTCCTGGCAGAAACCTTGCCTGAAGATTGAGCTGTAAACTGAGAGCAGTCTCCCACAAAATCATTGCTTGCCTGCATAGAGGATAAGAATGCATTCCCCCTTGCTTGTTGATGTACCACATGACAGTTGTGTTGTCTGTTAGAATCAACACCTGCCCTGGAAGAAGTAATTCCTTGAAAGCCATTAATGCAAACTGGACTGCTAACATCTCCTTCATGTTGATATGCAGATGTTGTAGTCTGGCAGGCCACTTGTCTTGTATCCACTTTCCATTCAGATGAGCTCCCCAAGCTTTGTCTGAGGCATCTGTCGTTAAAATCTGACTCGCCTCTGGCCGGGTCACAGAGAGTCCCTTGTTTAGGTGACATTCCTGAGCCCACCACAAAAATTCCTTTTGAATGCAAGGTAGTATTTGAATGACAGTGTCCAGATCCTGGCAGTGCTGTGTCCATACATTTTTGAGATACCATTGTAGCTTCCTCATATGCAGTTTGGCATTGGGAAGCACCAGAATACAAGATGCCATGAACCCTAAGGCTTGAAGGACTGTCCTTGCAGTCAGCCTGGACTGATGAGATAGTTGATGGAAGTAAAGGGAAAGACTCTTGTTTGTCCGGGGTTAAAAAGGCCATCTGGGATGCTGTATTCAGTCTCACACCCAGAAAGCACATGTCCTGAGAGGGTACTAGACTGGACTTTATTTCGTTCACAGAATACCCTAGGCATCTTAGCACTGCTATCACATATTCCAAATGATGAAGAAGCTCTTCCTTTCTTGAGCCAGAATCAGGCAGTCGTCCAAATAAGGATAGATTTGTATTCCTTTTAGCCTGAAGAAAGCTATCACTGGAGCCAGAACTTTCGTGAACACTCTGGGCGCAGTAGATAAGCCAAAGGGCAATGCAGAGAACTGATAGTGAGAATTCCCAGCTCGAAAACGCAGATACTTCCTGCAACTTAATCTGATAGGAACATGAAGGTAAGCCTCCTTGAGATCCAAAGTTACCATCCAATGATCTTTGCCCAGCAGAGGTAAAAGCTGCTGCAACGTCAACATTTTGAACTTGGGAATGTCCAGATAAGTGTTGAGGATGGATAAATCCAAAATTGGTCTCCACGTGCTCCCCTTCTTTGGTACTAGGAACAGGCGAGAGTAAAATCCTAGGCCCCTTTCTGGCATGGGAACCGGCTGTATGGCCCCTATTTGGAGTAACAGTGTAATTTGCTTGTGAGCCTCCAGTCTTTGTGGAGGAGGAACGTCTGGCATGCCTTTGAAAGGAGGCAAGGTATGGAAATAAAACCTGTAACCGTGATGTATGATATCCAGTACCCATTTGTCTTGGGTAATCAAACTCCAATTTTCTTTGAAAAGTGCCAGCCTTCCTCCCAAAGGTGCCGCCAGGCAGAAGGCTCTGGCAGCTGAAAAGGTAGGTCATTGGGTCTGTTTACGAAAGGACTGACCCCTGCCCTCACTCGAAGACTGTGCAGGAGAACTCCTGTTCTAGGCCTAAAAGAGCCCTGACCTCTGCCCCTGCCACGTCTAGATCTACCCCTAGACTGGGAATCATAAGAAGGATACGTCCACCCTTAGTAGGCCAATTTCTACTAAACTTTGGAGGCTGAACCTGCAAAAAATCTTTAACAGTCTGCATAGACTTAGCCTTGTCTTCCATTTTCTTTAAAACTGCCTCAACAGGAGAACCAAACAAGACATCAGATTGCAAAGGGGCATCCAAAATCCTAGTTTTAACATGGTCAGATAAATTTTGATCCCTCAGCCAGGCGTGTCTGCGAAGAACTGACCCAGTGGCAGCCACCCTAGAGGAGGCCTGTACAGCATCAAAACCACATTGCAAAGAATGCTTACCCACCTGTTCAGAAACATGCACTAAATCCTGTAACTCTTTACAATCAATACCTTCCGCCAGAGCATCAACCTTAGATTTCAACTGTGAAAGCAGATAATTTTGATATTTTAACATATGAAACTGGCAATTCAAAGCTCTCATGGCTAGAGTGGAAGAAGTATAAACTTTCTTTCCCCATCTATCCAAGGCCCTGGCCTCTTTATCTGCAGGAACCGGATTCTTGACAACAGAAGCCTTAACACCCTTGGGCCCCTGGCTAACAGTCTCTGGGTCTGCCCTAGGACTCTTAAAAAGATACTTATGAGCTTCAGGCACCCTGTAATACCTATCTGGTTTAACAGGAGCAGGAGGCAAGGAATCAGGATTAAGAGAAGCCTCCGCAAACACATCTTCCACCACAGTCAAAACAGGAGGTATAGCCAAAGGCCTATGCTGGGGTAAAACAAAACTCCTAAGCCTTTTCCTGGAGTCAGAGAAGTCCTGACCTTCCCATTTAAAATGCTCTCTCATGGAGTGAAGGGTCTCTGAAAAAGAAAAATCCTCAGGAGGAGAAGCAGAAGGAGTAGAATCATCCACATCAGAATCAGAATAATGAGAATACTCCTGCAAGTCTTCAGCCGAAGACTCAGACACATCCGAAGCCTGCTCATAATCCCCCACACTGGCTCCATCCTAGGCCTCTTATCAGGAGGGGGCATAGAGCCTCTAATTAAAGTAATTAAATCTTCTGCCATTTTAAGCATGTGCTTCTTGGGCACAGAACCTGAAGAACTAGGAGTGACACCCACAGCAGCCAAACTAGACCTGCCTCTAGGAGAAGCCTTGGAAGCAGAAAGAGAGGGCCTAGACACCTTAGGAAGGGAGGGAGTAAAGTAACCTGAGAAGCCCCTGTAGCCTGACTTGCCTCCTGGGAGGCCACATCCTGTAAAAGCAGAGTTTCTCCCTGGGACTCCAGAGAGGCCTCCGTCGGAACCACCGGTTCCACTGACGCCTCTAAAGAACCGGCGTCCGGTTGGGATGACTCCTCTAACCTAGGTTTAACAGCCTTGTCCTTGCGCTTCTTTGAGGAAGCGGCCGGAGCATCCGGCGGCATTTTGTAATTGCACCGCTTCCCAAAGACCAACCTGGCACAATCCAACCTCCGCTTTATAGTGCGTTTATTGAACCTAGCACAAAAGCGGCACCCAACAACGTCGTGCTCAGGTCCCAAACAAGGTATACAAAAATTATGGTAATCCCTATGCGGTATCTGTTTCCCACAAGAAATACAGTTATTCACTTTTTCTGACATCCGGTAAACCACTGAGGCAAGAAAAACAAAATATTCCCCAACGGGGTACTTAACCAACTCTGACTTCGGTCTGAAACTCCGAATTCGAAAAATTTCAGAACGCCGAACGGCACTTGCAACACTGCTTCTGCATCGGACCATGCGGCAAAAAAGACTTGAGGATATGACGTCGGTCATGCGCATTTGTACCCTGATGTTCTGATGTCAGTCAAATGCGCCCTGACCGACGTCAGCCTTATACTCTGATATTCGGGCCGACCGAGGGACAGCGGACTACCCAAGTGTTAGGACTGCAGCAATGTGAGATGAAGAACATCACAGCCTGGGATGTTGTCCGGTCCCATGGATGCTGTGTTTTTGGCTTTAGAGTGCAGCTTTTACCTGTGTAGTTGTGATTACAGGGACTCTCCCATTCTTCCTGTATAGATATGGGCCCTTTAGGGGGTGAGAGGGGGATAAAAGTTAGCACTGAACCCATCTGCCAGGACATTGGTAATATCAGTTGGTTCTGTAATTCTCATGCCATTATGCTGCAACTCTGAGCAGATCTGGGTGTTGCCACTGAGATTCTTGACATAGCTATAGAATGCTTTGTGTTGTCCCTAGAATCAGTGGCAATTTTGTTTTCGTAGCTAGCTTTGGAGGATTTTATAAGGGATCTCAGCTTCTTACTGAAGCTAACCAGAGAACTCCTTCATTCATGGGATTTTACTGTCTTTTGCAAAAAAAAAAAAAAAAAAAAAAAAAAAAAAGTTTCTTCCTTCTGTTGCAGAGTTTATTTATGGCAGGGGACCACCAGAGTGGCTTCCTTTTTTTGGAGGATAGCATCTTGGTTCTGTTTGGGATAGCATGATCCATGCACTCGTGCAAGTGCTTATACTGTATTTTCCATTTGCATGGGTGTCCTGAAGTTCACCACTTCTGTCGTAAGAAGCATGAGGCTGGCTTTGGAGAAATTTTTTACCATGATTTCCTTAATGGGGGAGGGGGGGTGGATATCTAGGGTGATTAGCTTAAGGTCGAATCTGACCAACGAGGAGTTGACTTCAGGTGTGTAACACCAGTCACTCATGTTGGTAATGAATAGGTCTAGGATATTGTTGTCCCTGGTGGGGGTGTGGATAAGTTGATCCAGGGCAAAGGAATTTATGACTTCTAGAAAGCGTTGAGTGAAGGAGTTGGTACAGGAGTAGTTCTCAGTTAATGGTGGGGTAGTTGAAATCGCCCATTATTAGGGTGTCTGGTTGAACCCCAATATTTTTCAGTATATCAGGAAAAGTGGAGTGGGAATCCTGGGGCATGGTGGGGGATCTGTAGCAAGCTACAATTTGGACTGCAGTTTTGCCCACAGTTAGTTGCACTTGGATAAGCTCGGATGCATTATGCTGAGCAACTAGCCTGGAGATGTGGATATCCTTAATGAATATGGACACACCTCCACCTTTGGTGTTCCGGTCCAGGTTAGGTGGCTGAAAAGTGTGGTATGAGTTATAGCCTGGAAGTGCAAGGGTGTTGTCTGGAGCCTCTAAGCAGGTCTCAGTCACTGTACAGATATCGATGTTCTCCACTTTTAAGGAGTGCCTCGAGGAAGTGCATTTTGAGGTTTAGACTCCTAGCATTGAGTAGCATTACCCTCAGTTTTTGCTTGCCTGTTGCGGTTACGGTGGTGAATTTGTCATTTGAACCTTGCCTAAAAAAGGCAATATAGGGGCAGCAACAGCCTTATCCAGTATCCAGAATCCCCAGGGTGACAGGTGCAGGCCATCTCTGGCAAAACATCTTGGTCTGTCGACCATGTTGTCCCAGGCAGACAGATACTGGATCCCCTTAGAGTGACACCAGAAGCTTAGCCAATTGTTGAAGTCAATCATTTTGTCCTTGTACTGCGGTATCATTCTGGGTGATGGCAGGATGCTACTCAGGGCTCGGGTCATACCTGCCTAGGCTACGAGATCAGAAAGCTCTTCCATGTATCTTTTCATGTAGTCCAGGAAGGTACGTCTCAGGTCATTCACATCAACATGGACAACGGCAGAGTCATATTTGTACTTGTTGTGGAGTGACCTGAGTGCATGGGTTATGTGGTGGATTGTGGCACCCGACAGGCAGCAGACAGTAACCTTGCTGTTTAGCCTGGTGAGTGGGACATCGGTGTACCTGACTACAGAGTCACCTATGACTAGTGTGTTGGGTACGTTGGCCTTATGGGCTGTGGTTGAGTGGCACACTGTGTCTGTGGGCTAGGTGTCATTTGGGTTATGTTGGGGGTGGAGGTTGTTTATGTTTCTGCTTTGGAGGTCTCTGGAGCTTGAGCAGATTATTAAATTGAGCCTCTGTGAATGTTTTTGTGTGGATTTTGGTGGTGTAGGTTTTGTGGGACTATGTGATGAGTGTGGTGTGGTGCAAGTGTTTACCTTCTCCTCTTGACTGTCAAGTTCAGTTTTGGTTGGAGAGAGCTTTACCTCCAGTTTGTCTTGGTTGGAGAGAGCTTTACCTCCAGTCTTATATTATCCTGAACCTTTCTATGTAAAATAAAACCAATCTGGTCATCATTTATTAATCTTTGCATAATGAGATTTAGTCTTTTTGCAAGAGTAGACAAAAATTTTGTAATGAAATATTTCAATAAGAAGAAGAACAAAGTTTAGAATCTTTATCTTGTTTTAGAATGGGAGATGCAAGACAATAATGGCAAGAAGGGGGATATTTAAAGTAGATTTCACTTGTTTAAATACTTTTAGTAAAATGTTTAATATATTATCTGGAACTAATTTATATATCTCTGAAATTATACCATATAGGCCTGGGGCTTTTTTGTTTTAAGATTCGTGATTTGATGTTTTAATTCTTTAAAGAACATGACTTATCAATTCTAATTTTTTGTTAGCTTTATGAAAAATAATGTATATTATAAATTATCACAATTTACTATTATCAAAAGTAATTGTTTTATTATTACATTCTTCATTATAGTTTTTAAAGCATTCTATCTTTTAAATCAATAGTTTCGTTTATTTTTTTCTTAGATCCAATAGCTAATCTGTGTAAACTTTGTGGATTTATTTAATATAACTATAGTTTAAAGTTTTCCAAATTTATTGAAATAATATAATGAAAGTATATAAATATATTTCTACAAGAATATTGTACTGTATATTATGCATCTTATATATGAATACTATTCTGTTACAACATTGTACTCTGTGGAGCTTTTCTCCACAAGCCTCATATGAAAATTGAGCTATTTTAGGCCAAGTTGGACATTCCCAGTATACAAATGGAAAAATTAAAATAAAAAAAAAATTTCTGACTCAAATTTTTAACTCAGAGGTTGCAGCCTTATCATTAGATATTAATTTCACTGCATCTATATTAGATTACAAAGTCATTAATTTATCACACTTCCTTCTTTTACATAAATACCATTTTTTTAATTCTTCCATACAAAGAGTATCCCACAAAATACCTTCGGTAACTTTACCATTATTATTACATTCAATAATGTGGTGTATTCCTTTCAAAACCATCCCCTAAAACCTTTTATTTTTATTACATAAGCAGAAATTCTTTGAAATAAATCAAATTATGGCTTCAAAGTAAAAGTAAACGTAATAGAACTGTGATCATATAAAGGACATGACATTACCAGCATATATTCAGTTTTGGCATATAAACCACTGGAAATGGAAACTTTGTCATTATTTGTTTGAGTGCTAAATCTATACAAGTAATGTGTATAGTTAAGAGACTTTGTTGATTTTAAATTCTATATATCTTGCATATTTAATGTAGAAATAACGTGTTCTAAATGTTTAGCAAATGAGAATAATCTGGGTTTTCTCTTATGTGAAATATCCTTACAAGATATAATACAACTCAATTCTACAATTCACTTTTTGCATATAAAGGTTATAATGTCTAAATGTTTAACAACTTAAGCTCCACTCCCAGGTATCCAACAGGTGTTCACAGAAGTATATGTTTTTTATTAATTTCTACTACCACTAATCCCAATATACCATTCTTATCAGAAAAAAAGTATTTGCCACTTTGGAGAAATTCATTAGATACGCCTAAAGTACGAGTACCTCTTCTTTTCGATCTAAAACAAGAGCCCACTAGTATTGGAGAGTCTTTCAACAACAATCTAGTTACATCTTCGGTTAATAAATGTGATTTCTGTAAGAATATTATGTAAGCTTTATGCAGTTTTAAGTATTCATTTGAACTACTCCTCTTTAAAGGGCTATTAAGTCCATTAACATTTAATGAGAGACATTTATAAACAGACATTTAGAAAAGACATGTTTAAAACTACTATATAATGGCTTAGCGTAAACAATAAATACCAAGTACAGATTATATTTGTTAAGCATATATATGTTAAGACTAAAAGCATAAATTCAGTATACCGTCCCTTTCCTTAGCACTCTTACAGATCAATATCAGCATTTTTATTGCTAATTTCTTCCCTGAAAAAGGAGGACCCATCTGATGGAAAAAGATAGCAGGACGTTGTGGTACCAAGGAAGATAATTGGTATATTAACAAAATTAACAAAAATCAGAAGTGGGGGTACAAAAATAAAATGTTTTGAAACAGCAGGAATTTAAATCACTCTGACAATAGGCTACTTTGGAAAATAGTGTGGAATGTGCATTTCAGTCTAATGTACAATCACTATGAACTTTACC
>NC_056745.1:759140004-759177504 GCF_019279795.1 Protopterus annectens
ATAGTTCAGGTACATGGTGAGGGTCAAGGGTTAAATGTTTCAAATATAACCAGTGGAGACATATAGCATATAGATGTCCATAAAGGCAAGGTGGGGAACAAAATGTGGTGGAGGGAGCAAGTGAGAATAACAGAATGCCAGTGTTAAGTTGTCCGGAGACAACTGGGGTACTAACTACCAGCAGAATTTATATCCGATCTTGGTAGATGGAAAACAGGCTAATGCCAAGAGAAACATAGCCTCAGATATAACCATTGTAAAGCCTGCAGTGGTTAAAGCAGAGCAGTACTTGCCTGGGCAGTCCACTCCAGTCAGAGCTTTAGGAGGGATCCCATTCTAAATGCCTTTGGGTAGGGTTCACCTTGACTGGAAGGGTGGAAAAGGAAGCAAGCAAGTAGGTGTGTTTGAGGATATCCCTGCAGATGTCAGAGAATGCTTTTGATAATGCAGCACCTTGTGTGCATGCATTGACATGCAGTCAGGCTTAGAGACAGGTACGTGGGTCTAGTAGCCTGGGGCAGATGCAGACAGACCACACACCTGAAGCCAAGACTTGTGAAGTGGTTACTTCAGGGAGGGAGCTACCCTGTAGCAGTGAGACTGAAGGTGGGCCACAGCTGCTGGTGGGGACTGATGTTCCTTTGGACAGAGTGATTGCAAGGGCAGAGGTGAGTAGTACTACCCAGGCTGACAGTGAGGCACTGCTGTCAGGATACCAGACTTCCTGTAGAAGGGGATCTGGGAAGAGAGTTACAAAGAGAGAGTTGAGAGACTCAGCTCTCAGACGCTGCATTACAAGACTTGAGGGAGGTAACTAGGGAGACATTCTCAAGGAAAAGGAGATTTTGTATACTGGAACCAAGGGTTAATGTATAGGGACTGGACCCCTGAGGGAGGACTAGAAGGTGGCATAATACAGCAGTTGCTAGTGCCCAGAGCCTACAGTCTGACACTTCCAGCCATAGCCCATGACATTCACTTTACAGCTTGTATGCACATAAAGTGTACCAAGAGACATATTATGCAGAACTTTTATTGGTCTGGGATTTCCAGGGATGTAACAGGGTACTGCAGGACCTATGAGCAGTGCCAATAAGTAGGCAAGGCAGGAGAAAAGGTCAAAGCTCCTTTGCTTGTGATAGAGGAGCCATTTTAGAGGGTAGCTATGGATATTGTGGGGCCTCAGAGTACCCCAAGTTCCACAGGGAAGACATATATCCCAGTGGTAGTAGACTATGCTACTAAATACCCCGAGGTGGTGGTGGTTCTGTCCTCCATCGAGGCAGAGAAGGTGGCAAATGCTTTGCTAGATATTTTCAGCAGGGTAGTTTTCCCAAGATAAATACTGACTGACAGAATTGCTAATTTCATGTCAGACCTGCTGGCTCGTTTGTGGGAGTGCTGTGGGGTGAAGCACCTAAAGACCACCCCTACCCCTCCAGACTAATGGTCTTGTGGAGAGGGTAAATTTTCCACTAAGACCATGCTACAGGTATTTGCAGACCAGTTTAAGAGAGAGTGTGACAAACATTTGCCCCGTCTGTTTGCTTACAGAGAAGTACCTCAGGAATCCACAGGTTTTTCACCCTCTGAGTTGCTGTATGGGCATAGGGTGATGGGATCTCTAGATTTGATTTGCAATGAGAAGAAAAGTGTGTGCGACTCCCACAAGGTGTCTGTTGTGACACATGTCTTAAACCTCAGGACAAAGCTTAGCGAGCTTATGGGCTTGGCCCAGGAGAATCTGACAGGAGCCCAACAGCATTAAAAAAAGTCTTGTATGACAGGAATGCCAGAGAGTATGCTGTGGGGCAGCAGGTTTTGGTTCTCATTCCTGTCAGACACAATAAACTGCAGGCAGCTTGGGAGGGGCCCTTCAAGGTGGTAAGGAAGGTCAGTGATGTTAACTATATGGTAAAACCTGTTAATACGATGAAGCTTTACCATGACAGGGAGGCCCTTGTGCTGAGTTTTTGCAGGAGGAGTCTAACGGGGATCTATGGCAACAGGGAACCAGCCAGAAAAATCCCAAGTTACTATGGTGCAGCCTAGGGTTGTAGGAATATGACATGACAGTTCAACCTCAAAGAGGTGGTCAACAATGGCAATGCAGATGGGCTCTCAAGACAGGGAATGGGATAATATATTCCCAGATAGGCTTATTTGTCTCAAGTCAAGTTTCTCAAGGGTCACTTGAAAAACTAGCTTGAGTCTTCAAAGGGGGGGGGTGATGTGACGATCAGAGTACTGCCAGCCATGCCAGGGAGAAGTAGAGCAGTGGATGTATGACTTGTGCCAGCACAGCTAGCTGGAATTTTATAAATAATTATATGTCATTTGTATATCAAGCTGATCTGTACAGATGCCTGTGCTGAAAATGTATTTGCGAGCTTTGCTTGTGTTAATTGTGTTAAAATGTATCAACAGTGAACCCTGCTGAAATGAAGAGAAATGTACATGCATTATGGTATCCAAATTAAATGTATATGTTTTAATAGTGGACACTGGCACAGCAATGGTTAACCAGCTGGCTTATTTTAAGAAAAATAAGGGAAATGTAAATGAGCTGTTAAGTCATTGAATGGCACCCCACATTGCTGAGTAGGACCACAATGATGGGTCTGGGACAGAGCCTTTGTTCATTATCTCAGTGAAAAAAGTGGAGGCCTCTAGGCACTGCCATAAACATTTGGATGTGTATTGCAGCCGTTCAATTCCTGTCTCAGCTTCAAAGTGGAATAATGTGAGAATCTAGAGTCAGGTGACCAGATGAGGTCATTCTGCCAGCCGTCTTGGAAATTATATTTTAGATATTACAAATAAAAATCTCAGAGTAAGAGTATTCTGTTTGGGAGCCTAACTAGAAATACCTCTCATCTATTTCATCTTGCCTTGCCCAATTAACTTATTAGGGAACAGTATATTTCTCTTAGAGTCAGTCAGGAATATAGTGAAAATTAGTTAACATATTGTTTTTCTTTATTTGTAGGAGTCTGTCCATCAATGTTCTTTACAATATTTCCCATGATCTGAACTCTGTGGTTTACTGTGAATATATATTTAGTGTTTTCATGTTCTTTTATTATTTATTATTAAAATATTAAAAGTTTTATTGTGGCTGATCCTTAGTACTTAAATGTATTTGGTGACACTGTGTGGGCCACTCCATAAAGCCTTATCTTGGTGAACTACTAACATTTGTATTAGTATTAATATTGCACACTATATTGAACAAGCTTTGTTAAGGGCCTTATAATAACTGACTGTGAAGTATGTGGTGGCAGTGACAATTACCTTATACTCTGGGCAGATGGGGCACAGCAGGTAAACCAGTGCCATTCTCTCCCAGGTCTGTGTGTGTGAAAATTAAATCTCTCAGTGTGTGTGTGTGTGTGTGTGTGTGTGTGTGTGTTGGTACAGTGACGCGAAGCACTGGATTAACAGAGAGGGTGCTGGAGGACTTTGCTTGGACACACGACTGAGGGACCTAACCCTACAGCTGCACCAGTAGGGAGTCTTGGATGACAGATAAAGAGGCATCCAGACCCCAGAATGAGTGTGTTCCCAGAGTGCTCTTAAGGGAAATTGTACTTGATGCAGAGATCTCTGCATCTGGAAATACTGAGCGTATCCTTTTGTATTCCAAGAGCACGTCCCTCTCCAGTGTCAGTGGTGAGGATTCAGGCTCCTTATTACTGGGCCAGCGTGGGGATGATACATATTGGACACATATTGGTGCCAAACACATATTGGCAGCAGTGGTGGGTATCACATAGCATATAAAATATTGCAGGATAACTAAGAATCAATTAGAGGATGTTAGAAAGGATTGGGAAGAGAAAATGGATAAACAATTCACAAAGAAACAATAGGAGGATATATGTATGTCTCCCAAATATGCAACAAAAATCGAAAATATTTTGGATTTTTGCTTGGAAATATTTACATAGATATTTCTATATCCCAAGTAGACTCCAGAGAATTTTATCTCAGGCAGACAGCAAATGTTGGAGGTGTGACGAAGAAAGAGGTAATTGGAAACATTTTCTGGGAGTGCGGTGAATTAGCAGATTTTAAAGGATTCCCTGTGGTTTGCACTGTCAGAGATGCTGGGTAGGCAGATTGGTCTGACAAGGGGGGGGGGTGATTTTTCTGAGCTATGATAAAGAATCAAAAATTACCTAGACATGCTAAGGCCTTGTTGTGTCTAATAATGGTGGCTGCCAAAAATGCAATTACTAGAAAATGGAAATCAGAATTATACTAGAAGTAGTGAATATAGTAAAAGAGATGAAACAAATGGAACTGAGATTTTTAGAAAAGGGTATAAGCAAACTACATAGGAAAAAAATGTGAATTTTGGGAACAATACATACAGGGAAGGAATGAGGTTTTAAAGGTGGCAGGACTTAAATGAGCTATGTAATGTTTGACTGAAAATGATTGGGTAGATTATAAGTGTTGTATAATGTTTGCAACTGGGAGTGTGCCATTATGGTTTGTGATGTAAAATGATTGCAACTAGGTGTGGTTCATTTTCATTTATATAAATGTATGACTGCCTATGTAGTAAAGTGATAGTTTAATAAAAATGCTTCTTGTTTAAAAAGGCAGGAATTGAATAATTTATGTAATGTTGCTTAGGTTATATAATATATAACAATATATGTGAAGTATAATGTTTATTATGATATAGTTTGACTAATGTAGATTTGTCTATGTCATAAGTGATAATTCAATTAAGGTGTTTGAAAAAAAGTGCAGATAACCACTGAGATAAGAACATAACCGCCAACACATTCACAGATGTATATGTATGTATGTGTGTAAATCATCATAACTTTCTTCAAATAAAAAGTAACACATGATCCTTTAATACACAGACCACCAGTGGTTCTATTCTATCAATTCAACCTACTAATACCACTGCACTAAATCACATGGGATACCAAACAGGAAAAGTTCCCGTAAACCTTGCTTGCTTTGACTTCACAGACCACATGCACTATTTAGACCACAACACTAAATCAAAATACTGCAGTGTATGCTGATTGTGGTGTGAATGTTCAGAGAACACTGAAACAGGCCTCCTATAAAAACTGCCCTAGCTAGGCATTTTCAAAACTGCATTTCTCTTCTTATATCTCATACAGTTTCTGAGTTATCACACTCATGTTCTAGAATCCCTCAGTTCAGATACAAGGAAATCTTGCTGAAAGCCATAGCATTACCTCCACATATACCTACCATATCTGATCTAGCAAAAAATGGAATGCTTATTCTTGGCACACCTGCTCTTCAAAACGCAGTAACGGAGACCTCTATGTTACTTACAGGTGGTGTGACAAACATTCGGAAACTCCCACAAACCATAATGAAGGGGAGTACAACATTTCCAAGTATAGTATCCTCCAAGCTATTCCACGTTACTAATATAGACTGCAGCAATAAACATGAAATTTTACTCACAGTAACCATTAAAATGAGACATAGTTCAAGTCTGTGCAGCATAGCTTCATTTCGAGGCAAGTTGCGAGAACTGTGGAATGTTTCTGTTCAGTCTTACAAAAAAGAAACATCTTATTTTGAAGATTTCCTTGGTCTAGCTATCAGCTTGGTTCTTTCTACAGTTGTTTTTCAGCAGTATCGGATGATTTAAAAATCCATCTCTCCAAAGTCTTTTAATCCACCTTTGTTAAAAATAATGGGATTCACTGGATAACAGTATTGCTTTAACACTACTTACAGGTGTTTGTGATGGGTACTCTACAGAAAAATAAATCTATCATCATTATAAACCTGGGGCTTATGGTTTTTAGCAGCCCTCCTGAATCTCAGCCTGTGTGTAAGAAGTAGAATAAATATGAAAAAACAAAATAACTTCATTTTATCAACAGGCACGATTCTTGACAACTAAACACCAGATATGAACGGCAAATACAAGTATCTAGAACCACACAAACTTCATTGGAAATGTTTTATGTAAAATGTCTTTAAATTTGGCAAGTTTTTAATTATTTTAACTGATTGATTGCTTATATATATATATATATATATATATATATATATATATATATATATATATATATATATATTACACCACACTCATTAAACAATGTGGCAAAAGGAAATAGTATACTCTGTAAAGGCTTTTAACAGCCAAGGTGCTAGAGCTTTTTTCTGAATTGTTGGTTTTAAGAAAAGTTATCGTGCTTGGTGCATAGCATACCACTTTTTTACTGGCCGTGAGGGGTGTTGTATAACAGCAAATACAAGTACTTAAATATGAAGTTTGAGGTCCAAATATTCAGCCCAATGTGCTGAAAACTGAGCAAGACCACACACAGCCAAAGTTTAAAACAGCTAGGCAAAACGTACATCTGACCAATAACTGCAATAATGTTTGGATTTGTAGACTAGTACTAGGCTAACTGCCCTTGTGGGATATTTTAAGCCTAGCCAATTACTCAAGTTAGAATCAAATCTTGCAACTTGTGTCTGTAAGATAAACAACTTAACCATTATGCCAGCCTCCTACCCCCAAACAAAGAATGCTGTAAACTGGCTTAGGAAAATTCATTGATGCCATACGGTATGCAAATGTATCCAAGGTTGCAATAGTGCTGTCAAAAAATTTAAATGCTGCAAACTGAATGACAAGTACACAAAAAGCCATTCAAAGCCTTCCATGTGAAGCTTTCACAGACCAATTACTGCCATTATCCAAGACAAACCACTGATGCTGTTGTAAGACAAAAGTCATACACAGAGTGATAACAGTCAGAGTTCACTAAAGTTCTAATCAAAATAACAAAACACAGCCATGAGTCAAAGAATAGCAGCATCATATCACAAATGCTGAATGTTGAAACACTAAAGCCTCGAGTCCTGAGCTCTAGAACCTAGGATGGTACATTAAAGCAGCAATTCAGTTGCAAAATGTTGAACAAACAGTGCTAAGTGCCAGACCCAACAAGGAGTATTGTGCTACAAATCAGCCCTTTTAAAGAATAATTAAACAAATACCCTAAAATGTTAAATTCAGAGGCATAGGCAGAAAAAGTCAAAATCTGTCCAGGACTGAACTTAACTGACACATGTTATGGGGTCAACTACAAGTGCTTATGTGCGATATGTTAACGATACATGTTCGCTGCTACCTGATCGAATAGTCAAGTACTTGAACTCCCACAAACTCAATTTCCCATAATTACTTAGCTCCCATAGCCTTACCAGAATTCTAATTTAACCCTAAAACTCCCTTCCCATTCCATAACCCTACAATTTCCTTCTTGCTCCATCAATCTAAAACTCCAACCCCTACAACCTAAATTCCCGTTTCCCCCCAACTCTAAAAATCCCTTCCATTCCCTCCCTAAACCTAAAACTCCCTTCGAACTCCCCAACCCCCACCCACTTTCTAATCTTACCCCCCCCCACTCTATTTCCACAGCTGCTTGCATCAACTTAATATTCCAGTTTGAGCACAAGCAGCAGTCTGCACAAGCTACTTGAGTCACATGCTTCAAGACCGTGCTTTTTGAGCACCCGGGACTTAAGCTCTCATAGTAAACCTCAATTTATGCTTTCATGGCCTCACACATCCCCACATTCCTGTGCAAAGAGAACAGCAATGGTGCACAATGCATACAGCCATGACCTACATACATGGAATATGTAAATTTGTGTTCACAAATGACTACATACAGCCAGTACACAGTGGACAGGCTACACAGTTTTGCTCTGCTGTGCACCGTCCCGAGTATATGTGTTGCTCTTCTCACAATGCTCCTTATGGAAGATTGCAGAGCAACCCTTTCTCATAGCAAGCAGCCTAGCAGCAGCACGGTTTAAAGCTACAGTTGTTTCTGTTCCAACTTTCATATGCAGTGACCCTAAGAACAGACAGCAGTGGCTGACAGTGCATGCAGATTACCACTATTAAGTGGCATTTGAAACTTCTGAAATACACATCTGGGACTGTATGGTGCATTGCATTCTTCACTGACCCTCCCCCTCCACCCAGAGTGCCTTCAACAAAAACACACAAACTACAATGATCAACACAGTTCAAATAACTTGAAATTTCTCACTAAACACTTTCAGCAACACTGAACACAACACTGAACCAAAAAACACACACTTGGTGACTGAATGGCACAGAATTCCAAAATCAAAATCTAAAGAACTGCTGTAGTAGATGACTATCCATCATACCCCCCCCCCTCCCATCAACAAACTGACCTAATTTGATGATAGTCATATCCCGGTCCACATGGAATTCTAGTCAGTGGCAAAGTCTGTTTTGTGATTCTGAGTTTTTATCTATCACCTCACTTAAAATCAGCAGGATTCAGTGCACTCTACACTTAAAAAGATACACTTTCTGCACTGTGCTGCACATAGGCATGCAGGTTATAATAACCCCACTTTTTAAGTGCATCCAGTGCTAATCTGATTATAGATGCCTAGCCTCTGTTTCTCTGTACCTTTTAGATAATCTAATACTTCTCTGAGCACTTTTTGCATGGTAGGGAGCTAGTGGGTACACTATCACTCTCTTGTGCGCCTCACATGTTGCCACTTCTTGAAAGCCATGCTCCTTGCATCATGGTAGTCAGTGCACAGATCAACACTGTGGAGAATATGCCCTATATACTAGCTTTGGCACATTCTTCTACATCTCTGAATACCATCTAAAGTCTGCAACTTGAATTGATGCTTTGGAATTGAGCTTGTGGTTCTTAATCAGTCAGATCTGTGACTGGAGTTCATGAATACAGAATATGCAGCGAAAACATGTAATATGCAAGGGAAATGTACTAGGACTTAAACAGAGGTCCATCACCAACCTGTACTGATGTCACTGCCTCTCAACGATCTAAGAGAATGTGAACAATTAGCCTCTGAGACATCCCTTAACAAGCCCATTTACCTCTCAGCTAGTAATCCCTTCTATGTTGTATTAAAGTCAGATTATACACACAAAGATGTGTCAGCATGCATACAGATGTGTGTGTGTGAGAGAGAGAGAGAGAGAGAGAGAGAGAGAGCAGGGGGGGGGGACAGAAAGCCCTTGTGAAGCCATTGTTTAATGGAATACAAAAGAATTTTAAGTCTTAGGATCTGCGACTGACTGTGGGCTATCAAAGAACTAATTCTTCAATTCTGTGCTGTCTCTTAACAATGCTATTTTCCTAAACAGAATTTAAGTAACATAAAAACAAAATATTTCCTGTAATTCCTGTAAGTGTTCATATTTATTTATTTATTGACATTTGTTAACTGGTTTTGTCCAACTGGGCTTGTGGCCCATTTTCAGTGGAGACCCGAGGAGAAAAGCTCCAGTAGTACAATTTTAAACAATACTGATATAATAGCAGTTATAGCAAAAAGATTCACAAATGTTGGGTTACATGCATAAAGTTAAAGTTGCATTAAAAAGAAGCTTAGTAACATAATTTTACATGGATATAGTTCAATAGGTCAACAATAACATTTTTTTTGTTTGTATAAAATTATGCAAATGCATAGTAGACACAGTGGAGAGAGGTGTAATGAGGTACTAAGTATGGACCTTTTGAGGATACATAAAGGGAAGGAAGACTAGGTGGGGTCATAGCAAGGGCAGCTCCTGGAATTGAGAAAATAAATTTAAGTTCATTTTTAAAGTGTGAGGTGTGGGAGATTGAACACAAGTCAAGGGGAAGTTTGTTCCAAGCATGGGCAAGGGAGTGTTTGTAGAGTAGTTTGCCTACTGACCTTTTTGGGTGGTAGACATCAAGTAACTGTCGGTTAGAAGTACAGCGCATATCCGCTTTTAGGACAGAATAAGATCTCGCTGAGATCACAGTAACAAAACAAATCACTTTTTTTAACCTGGGCCCTCAATAGAGCCACTTAAAAATTCAGCATGATGCTGTTCTGGACCTGCATCTACCAAAGTGCAATTTATTTATGTAGTTTTAATGTTTAATGAAAAAACTCGCATGTAAACAGCCTGGGTACCTGGGTGACTGTGACTTAAGGAAATTTAATCAATGGTCATATGCTTTGTTTAATTCAACAGTACAAGCAAGATTGGGTTACATTCTTTGTACATAACATTAGGTGTAATTAAACATGGAAGGATATTGCATTATGAACACACATAGATGCAAGAAACTAACTATAATACTAAGATAATTTTGAAACAGTTGTTGCCAGTTTTTACACTTCTCAATTGAATCTTCTGCGCAGGATTAAAGTTTGGTGTGAGAAAAAGGTGACACGGCACAAGTTTAACTAAAGGCAGGTTAAAAACCAGCTGGTGTTAAAACAACTGAAACATCAGCAAGCAGACAGCATGCAAAGCTTTTACAATGGTTATCCATTTGCTACCCGTATTCTTGACTGAAACTGAAACATAAACAATTTATTCCATTGAATTACTTGGCCACTTTTATTTAATATTTTTAGACAGAGCAGGGGAAGTGCTAACTATTTCAAGTTGCTCTTACTAAGGAATAAAGCAGCATATAATTAATTTCTCCTTTGATGTGGATTTCTCTTTTAAATGTTGAACTACTAGGTAGCAAGGTTAGTAAATTAAGCAGTTTGTGGTTAGAAATGTAGAAACAAAATGTTCTGCCAATAGTTATTGTTTAGCCCACTCCGTCAGAATTTCACTATGCAGGGGATATACTGGAGAAATTCTACTTAAACAGTAACGTCTTTCCTTCCTTTTTATTGCACTCATCACAAGAAGTGCCTTGCTTGACTCATGCATTCTTAAATTTTCTTACTGTTTAATATTTTATAGAACTAATTATTTGGGTAGGGTGTTGCAATAAACCACCATTGTTTCTATGGAGAAATACTTAGGCTCCATATAAATCCTTCTTTTATTTTCAGTTTGTGCCAGCTTTACATTAAATGTACACTATGCTGAGTGAAATACCCCTGTAAAGGCAGCGAGTGCCGTAGTGTCCAGATCTTTTATGGTGAGCCCAATAAGGTGCTCGTTCCTTGGTAGAGTTCAGTCCTTTTCCAAAGGTGGTCCCCCTATATACACAGAGTGTGTGGTGTTGTCCAGTTGAGTCAGGCCAAGGTCACACAGGATAACCACTTAATAAAAAACTTTTGTAAAGCTAAAAATTCTAATGTGTAGTACCTAAAAAAGCTACAAACTCAGAAACTCTAGGTGGATACAGTAAAAAACAGTAAATCGGTAAAAACAGGTACAGGTGTATTAAAGTCCAATGGGAGGTAGAGCTATCCATAATGTTCCCAGAATGAGTGAAAACAGGTCCAAGGACAGAAAGTAGTATTGGTGGTCCCCTTAGAAGTGGTGGGGACCCTAGGTGGACAGAGATAGTGCTGAATCTTCCTTAGATTCAGCACTCGTATGAGTGATTCTGCATAGTTCAGTCCCATTTTTTTTTCTCGCTTGTAGTCTAATTTGCCAAATAAGTTCTCTTTTTTCCAGAAGAGCACTGAAATCACCCTTGAGTGGGTGGGTAGGAGGAACAAAGAAGGATTTACAACATCACTAGGGATGAATTTTCAGCACTTAAGCACCTGAGCCAGGACAACACAAGAAGGGTCATGAAAGCAGACAAAGGGGGAGGTATCCTGGTCCCAGATACCACCACCTACAACACATCAAGCTAGAGACCATGCTGAGCGACGTCTGCTTCTACAAGGAGGTTGAGCTCAACCAGGTACACACGGCCTACAAAAACATCTGTACTGGACTAGCTAACCTGGAGGAGGGGGACCTGATTGATGAGGGGCTTCTGGAGTTTTTTTCTATACACCACCCCAGACTGCCCCAATTCTTCGGGATCCCTAAACCGCACAAAAACTTCCAGGACCCACCATATAGTCGGTTGTGACCAGCAGAGGGTCCATTACAGAGACCATTACCATCTACCTTGATTTCCACCTTAAACCTCTGGCTGAAAACAACCCATCCTTCATCATGGACTCCATGGATTTTTTGGATAAAAATCAGGAACATTCCCATCAGCAGTGACTCCATCCTGTTCACAACTGAAGTTGTATCACTTTACACCATACTCCCCAAAGATTTCTGCATCAGGGTTACTGCAGAAGCCTATGAAGACGACCACATGGCACTCCCAGGACAAGTGGAACACCTGGAGAGATTGTTGACCCTCCTTCTTGAGAACAACTTCCGTTTTAATGCGCGGTACTACAGACAGAGCATGGGCATAGTCATGGGGGCAGCCATGGCCCCCAGCCTGGCTAACACGGCACTTAGAAAATGGGAACAGGATCATATTTACAACTCCCCTCACTACAGTAACATGACCTGTTACTACAGGTTTATTGACAACATTTTTTTGATCTGGAGGGGAAGCCAAAATGACCTAGACACTTTCCTGGAGTACATCAACCAAACCACCACCTTCCTACATTTCACAGCTAAGAAGCATGAGGACGAGATAGAGTTCCTTGACCTCACCATCAGGAAGAAGGAGAATTCCACCACCCTGACCCACGACCTTTACCTAAAACCAAATCTGGTCAACTTCTTCCTGCACGCATCCAGCATGCACCCTCTGAGGCAGAAGGTGAGCGTAGTCAAATTTCAAGGACCAAGAATCTCCAGGGTGTCAAGGGAAATGACAGATTTCCTTTGTAACATACAAAACCTGCAAAGAGATTTCCTGGTTAGAGGTTACTCCCAAAGACTGCTTGACCAGATCCTCAACCCTATCAAACTACGCTTCCAGAAACCATATCAATCATTCATCAGCACCAGGACCCCAGGCTTCCAGGACCAAAGGTACAAACTGAACCTCATCATGGACTACTCCACCGACTACACAGACATCACCAGGATGGTCATTGATAACTGGTCCAGTATAATAAGCAACAGGAATTTTAAACACATTTTTCCCTACAGACCCACCTTTACAGCTAGAAGGGGCAAGTGTGTAAGAGATTACCTGGAACACCAAACAACCATCAAGCTAGATGCTCCAGGGACCTTTGCGTGCAGTAACCCACTATGCCATTACTGCCAACACATGAGTAGGGCCACTAGATTCTTTTGCCCTGACAATAGGAGGCTGTACCACCCCAACATCAGGGGTGACTAATCTGGAAGGGGTGGTTTACTGGGCTTCCTGCACCAAATTCCCTGCCTTTTATGTGGGCAAGATGGTTAATGCTTTGAGGACCAGAGCAGCTAAACACCTGCATGATCTCCGGTACCTCAAGCGTTCCAACCAGTTGGCTCAGCATGCAATTGACACCTAGGGCCATAACGGATTCAAATTCCATATCTGCTCAAGACCCCACTCAAGGGTGATTTCAATGCTCTTCTGGAAAAAAAGAGAAATTACTTGGCAAATTAGACTACAAGCAAGAAAAAAAAATGGGACTGAACTATGCAGAATCACTCATACCAGTGCTGAATCTAAGGAAGATTCAGCACTAGCTCTGTCCACCTAGGCTCTCCACCACTTCTAAAGGGACCACCAATTCTACTTTCTGTCCTTGGACCTGTTTTCACTGCTTCTCTCAACATTATGGACTGCTCTACCTCCCATTGAACTTTAATACACCTGTACCAGTTTTTACCAATTACTGTTTTTTTTACTGTATCCACCTAGAGTTTCTAAGTTTGTAGTTTTTACAGTTTTGTCTTTATGTTTTTTTTTTATCATTGTTAGTTTAATGAATCTCCTTTGGGCCATCCTGATGAAGAATTATTTCAAAAAGCACAGCCTAACAGTTATAGTAAAGCTTACTGCAGTGCTACTAACCTCCCTCCAAATCATAAGTTTGGGATAATTTGCATATTTCCCATGATGCCTTGGTCACAAGAGGTTTTAGGTACTACACATTAGAATTCCTAGCTTTACACAAGTTTTTTTATCAAGTGGTTATCTTGTGTGACCTTTTTGCTCACTGTTTTGGTTTGTCAATAGGTATTTTTTTAGTAGACACCCTTATCTTTATGGATATCCGTTTAGTAGACAAGCCTATATTTCCAGTTGTCAAACATTCTTCCTAAAATGTACTGAAGACAGAAATTTGCATGTCTAGAATTGTATTTATGGCTACGATAAAATTGATGGACTACTAAAGAGATTCTGTCTTCTTCTTTAGTGATTCTACTGAGATTTGTGTGACCTAACTGAGATCACCATACTGCTCACCAGCATTTATATTTTCTAAGATTGGAGGTGGGGGGCAAGCGACCCACCAGAGCCTGTGGTCTGGCTTACTCTAGGTCACCTCTGGGTGCTGCATTCCAGTAGGGTGAGCTTCCAAACTGGCAGCCTTGGCCAAACTCAACTGGATAACATCACACACTCTGTGTGTATAGAGGGCCACCTTTGCAAAAGGACTTAACTCTACCAAGGACCAAGCACCTTATTGGGCTCACCACAAAAGATCTGGACACTACGGCACTCACTCCCTCTACAAGGGTATTTCACTCAGCATTTCTTCCTCCCTGCTGGGAGGTCTATACCCCATATCCTGCAAGCTACTTCACCCAGCTTTATTACATGTACATTATGGAAGAAGGAGACAATTACCCCTGTCTAGTTTTCTCTAAATATATTTAGCATTCTCTTCTCACTATACCCCCAACCCCATTCACAATTTTCTCTGAGCATAGTTCCCATGAATATTTCTCTACCTCCCCATTCTGGTAGCCCATTTAATAATTCCAACATTTTCATTATGAAGAACTACGTTTGCAGAACTAGTGAGTAAATAATCCCTAAATCTGCTGCAAGTAATCTCATCTTTGGTCTATGACCAGACCCTTTTCCCATCATTCATTTGCCACTTCTGGAGACTTTTCTCTGTGTTCCTTCTAACAGCCTGAAGTCTCTCTTCCTGTACTGCCTGCCGAACTGTACGTGTGGCTCAATCTGTGCTGTGAGGAAGGCCCGGTAGAGCAGAGGCAGCACTATTTCTGTGCCTCCAGAATCCATCCCCCTTCAGATAAACACCCAACATTCCCTTTGCTGCTGCCCCCCACTCTATTCCTGGCGGTCAGTTCTAGGTTTGATCACTACCCACATGTTGTTTTCAGTCACCATCAGCCTCACTCTTCCCAGCTTATACCTCACACTAGTACTGTCATGGGCAAGGTTCTGCACGTACTGCCACACCTATCCTTGTTATCAGTGAAGAGGATGGTTTTGGTTTCTCTTTTCTCGAGTATGCTTGAAACGAGCATAGTGAAAATACAGGGTCGAGAACAGATCTTTCATGTACTACATTAGTCATGTCCCATTGTTACTCCCTCATTCATACCAGCTATTATAGCATAACTGGTAGATGAAAAACAAGAAAAAAAATAATAAATATAACAGGAGAGACTAGCAGAACTACAAAATATCTATATAACATCCCAAAGGTTTTAATATCACTACAACAGAACACAATAAACATAGGAAGTGGAATGATTAACAATTCCAAAGGCTAATTCAGAGAGAATTAGAAGATTACTGGTGGCTTTATGGAGATCATATGATGAAACTTCCAGCATGGGCCTTTATGGACAGAAAACAGGCAAAATACACAACTAGAGAGTGAGAGATAAGTGTCGGGAAAGAATGGAAAAGTTTTAATGATTTATTTACTGTGGCCTTCACTAAGAAAAGGGCATACTAAACCCTGTAAAATGAGTTTCAGACATAATAATACGCAGGGGGTGAGGTAGTATTATGCAGAAGGAGCAAATGTGTAAACAAATCACAACTCTGTAAGCCCATTGGACACAACTGCCCCTTTTCAGAGGGTGCTAGGGAAGCACTGTCTGACTAAGTGACTTTCTCAGAATTGCACAGTAAGCAAATATAAGGTGGAAGGAATCAAACCCTGTCCTTGGAAACAGGAAGTAGCTCATTAATAGCTTACAGATTTAGTCCTCTTCACTAACTACCAGAAACATATGTTCCTTTAGTTAATCTTTTTCATTTTAACCAGGGTACTATTGACTCTCCAAGGATACTATTCTCTGGCACTTAGACAGTGTTCCCATGTCACCCTTGAAAAGGGGAAGTTGTGTCCAATGGGCTTACTTGGTCAACAATTTTGTGAACAAATGCTGTCAAGTAAATTTGGGAGAATAAAGGGAAGATCAATACTTCAACATACAGAAAACACATGGCCAAATAGGTGAGGGAATAATGTTATCCTTAGAGCAAAATTATGACATCTGGGAAGGTTCTACAGCTCTGAAGAGGTGATCATGTAAAATGGGCAAGCATATGTAAATAGTACTTTATTCATACTAGTGGTCAGACTCTGGAAAATGTGGAAACTGGAAACCACTCAGTGTTGGAGATGTGGAGAAAATACTGCAAAGCAACTACATATGTTTTGGCTATGTGAGACAGTACAGAGGAGATCATAGGAAGTTACTAGACTAGTGGCCCTGAGGCCCTTACAAGCATAGCCAAGAATTTAGCCCATGTTCTGACAAGTCAGCACCCGATGCCCCTATACAGCAGGGACACAGGTGGAATCCCAGTGGTGTATTTTCTCTTCCCCATCCAGTTTGCACTTAAAAAGGGATAATGAGGTACTCTACTTGACATGGAGAGGGAGTCTATTCCACAGAAGGGGGAGTCTCTGGGACACAAATCTGTCTTGCCAACAAGTCCTATTGTTGTCACAGAACAGGTTAAGGTTGCGCATGCAGGTTACTTGAGTGGAGCTAGACTTGCGGATATGCAGCAGTCCCATCAAGGTGGGGTCTGAGATTGCTTTGTATGCCAGACAGAGGTCACCTCTGAGGAGTCTGTATGAGACTGAGTAGAGGGACAGGGGTTTTAGCTTATGTGTAGGTTGGATGTTTGAGGCCCTGGATTCTCCTAGTGAGAAACCTCTGGGTCTCTCCATTTGTTGCATGTGCTTTGTGAGGTACATGCCGAAAGGGGCGTTGTACTCAATAATGGATCTTATAAGGGAAGAATACAGGGATGTTGGCTAAGGTTCTTGCCGCCCCTATAGTGCAAGGTTCAAATGACAAATTCACCACCATAACAGGAACAGGTAAGCAAAAACTGAGGGTGATGCTACTCAATGCTAGAAGTCTAAATCTCAAAATGCACTCACCTCGAGGCACTCCTTAAAATGGAGAACATAGATATCTGTGCAGTGACTGAGACCTGGTTCAAGGCTCTAGAGAGCACCCCTGCACTACCAGGCTATAACTCATACCACACTTTTCGGCCATGTAACCTGGACCAGAACACCAAATATGGAGGTGTGTCCATACTAATTAAGGATATCCACACCTCCAGGCTAGTTGCTCAGCATAATGCAGCCGAGGTTATCCAAGTGCAACTAACTCTGGGCAAAATTGCAATCCAAATTGTAGCTTGCTACAGATCCCACACCATGCCCCAGGATTCTCACTCCTCTTTTCTTGATGTACTGGAAAATATTAGAGTTCAACCAAACACCCTAATAATGGGCGATTTCAACTACCCCACCATTAACTGGGAAAACTACTCGTATACCAACTCCTTTGCTCAACGCTTTCTGGAATTCATAAACTCAAATGCCCTGGATCAACTTATCCACAACCCCACAAGGGCAACAATATTCTACATCTAGTCATTACCAACATGAGTGACTGGTGTTCCACACCTGAAGTCCACGCCTCATTGGTCCGATCTGACCATAAAAGTTACCCTAGATATCCACATCCTGCCCCCATTAAGGAAACCACGGTAAAAAATTTATCCAAAGCCAAATTCATGCTTCTTAAGACAGAAGTGGTGAACTTCATGCCATCCATGCAGATGACAATACAGTTACGACTACTGAATCTTACACAATTGCACTCTATAAGCACTTGCATAAGTGCATGGATCGTGCTATCCCAAACAGAACCAAGACGCTATCCTCCAAAAAAGGAAGCCAATCTGGTGGTCCCCTGCCATAAACAAAATGTACAACAGAAGGAAGAAACGGTTGCAAAAGAGAGTAAAATCCCATGAGTGGAGGAGCTCCCTGGCCAGCCTCAGTAAGAACCTGCGATCCCTGATAAAATCCTCCCAAAGCTAGTTACGAAAACAAAAAGCGCCACTGATTCTAAAAAGACAACCACAAAGCATTCTATAGCTATGTCAAGAAACTCAATGGCAACACTCAGATATGCTCCGAGTTGAAGCACAATGGCACTAAACATACAGACCCAACTGATATTGCCAACATCCTGGCAGATAAGTTCAGTGCTAACTTTACCCCCCTCTCACTCCCTAAAGAGCCCATCTCTATACCAGAAGAATGCAAATTTCCTGTAATCACGGCTGCACAGGTAAAAAACACACTCTCCAAAGCCAACAATGCATCCATGGGACCAGACAACATCCCAGGCTGCATTCTACACGAGCTACGGAATGAACTGGCACCCCACCCAAGTACCATGTTCAGTCATAGCCTCACCTCAGGCTTTCTGCCTGCTGAATGGCGCACAGTGACTGTTATCCCACTCCAGAAGGGGGGGAACCACCACGGACCCTGGGAACTACCGCCCCTTTAGCCTGACGAGCCTGGTCTGTGAGGCCATGGAACGGATCATCATGGAACTTATAAACAAAGACATTGCTAATCTCCAAACTCTGGACCCCACCCAGTTTAGGTTTGTAAAAGGTGGATCATGTCTCCTAAACCGGATAGACGTCTTTGAAGCAGTCACCAAAGCCGTAGACGAGGGTAAGGTGGTTTACACAGCCTATCTAGATCTTGCCAAGGCTTTCGACACCACCCCCCACTCTGGAATTATAGATAAACTCACTAAACTAGGTATAAATCCCTATGTCACAAGATGGGTTGCCAACTGGCTCACTGACAGAACCCACACTGTGAAATTAGCAGACTCCAAATCTGACTTCTGACCAATAACAAGTGGAGTACTACAGGGTTCAGTCCTGGGTCCTCTCCTGTTTGATATCTATGTCTCTGAAGTACAGGCCAACACAGAAGGTCTTTGGCTAATTAAGTTCGCAGATGACTGCAAAGTAGGAGCCATAATCGAAACACCCAACAATGTGGACATCCTACAAAAGGGCATCACTAAGACAGATGCCTGGTGTCAAAGCCATGGCCGCAAGCTCAATGCCAAAAAGTGCATTGTCATCCCCTTTGGTAAAAACTCTGTACCCATGAACTACAACATAGGTGGTAGTATACAACACCGAAAGTGTGATAAAGAGACCTTGGGACACAGATGGGCAGTAGTCTCTCCTTTGATCATCACATCGCCACAGTAGTCAGGAAATCCTTTTATGTGGCACACCTCATCACAAAAGGTTTCTCATCCAAAAAAAAAAAAAAAAAAAAATTGTTCCACTCTACTCATTAGACCCATTATAGAGTACAACGCCCTTTTTGGTATGTACCTCAATAGAGTACAACGCCCCTTTTGGTATGTACCTCACAAGACATCAACAACTGGAAAGACCGCAAAAATACCTCACAAAGAGGATTATCGGCCTCAAACAGATGCCCTATGCAGACAGTCTCAAAAAAAAAAAAAAAAAAAAACTACAGCTTTACTCCATCGCATATCACCTACTCAGAGCTGATCTCTGCCTAACATACAAAGCTATGTCAAACCCAGAGCTGTTGGACATGCTCCACTTAAAGAAATCTGAATCCCTCCAAGCTACACACTCTAGGGACCTAAACCTTGTCACCACAATAAACAGAACATGCCAGAGGGATAGATTACTGTCCCAGAGACTTCCCATACTCTGGAATAAACTACCCATCTATAATCAAGCAAAGCTCCTCATTAGTACTCTTCAAGATTTATGATTGGATTGGGAATAGGAAATTCACCCCGGGGATCACTTCTGTGGCTCTGCTCGACAGAGGCACAGGAAAATAATTTTCTTGGGTGGCAAAAGCCAGGGTACCTTTTTGGCTGTGCTTGTATAGGCACTAGGGCCGATAGCCTAGTACCTTCCTATGAACCTATGTTATGACCTCCTTGCCCCTGGATGAGATAACCCTTCCTACTGAGGTGGGCCACGTAGAAAGCTTTCTGTACAACTGAGGCAATTTGGTGATTAAAAGTCAGGTTGCTATCAACCTGGGTGCCCAAGTCTCTCATGACTGATTGCATGCTTAGGGCCTTGTTATTAATGTGATCATTTGTGGGGACATCACTCTCCCCAAAAGGATGATGATGCATCTTTTGGCATTCCATTTGAAGCCATGTTTCTGGCACCAGTCATTTGCCTGGGTGAGATCCTCTTGGAGGACGTCCACATCACTATGGGAATTGATGACAGTACCTATCTTGCAGTCATCTGGTTTTAGCCTGCTTCTCAGAAAAGTACATCATAAATAGAGCCCCCAAGACTGATCCCTGGGGTATGCTGCTCATTATGGCTCTACTGCTTGAGGTGGTTTTCCCAATTTTGACTACGTGGGCTGTATCAGTGAGCCAGTTTGCTACTCGTGGGCTGTATCAGTGAGCCAGTTTGCTACCCATCTGGTATCATATGGATTGATGCCTAGTTGAGAAAGTTTATCTATTATACCAAGTGGGGAATAGTATCAAAGGCTTTGGCCAGGTCAAGGTGGGCAGTGTGCACAGTCTTCCCCCTTGTCCATGGCTTTAGTGACTGTCTCAAAGAAGTCAACCAAATTTAACAGGCATGACCTCCCCTTGATAATACCAAACTGTGTGGGATCGAGTGTTTGGAGGTTGCCAACGTCCCTATTAATGAGGTCCATGATAATCCATTTCATGGCCTGGAAGATCAGGCTAGTAAGGCTGATGGGTCTATAATTTCCTGGATCAGTGGATGCTCCACCTTTGTGCAAAGGTATAACACTGGCTGTCCTCCACTCGACTGGGACAAAGCTGGTACTCGGGCTTTGGTTGAATAGGGTGCCTAATGGTGCTGCAAATTCCTGCCTGAGATACAGACAATGTACTGATTTATGGGACACCATCTTTGGAAAGCATGTCTTATTGATGTAGGAATTTACAGAACTAGGTAGAGAGAGTGAGGAAAATATTGGACAAAGGAGGAGTCACAAATCAAGTAAGAACTGGCCTTCAAATTAAGACCATGATAACCAAAGAAAGGGAAACAAAGATAATGCAAATTTAACAAACTTTACAAAGATGTTTCTGTGACTACTACTATTAAGGAGAGTACGGAGATGCATCAAGATGTGTATTACTGCAGATAAACAAAAATGTTACTCCATTTTTTAGGCTATTCATGTTGCATCTTTTGGAAAACAATACTGCATGCATAGGGGGCTGAATTTCTTTGGTCTCAAATGTTTGAGATGTCAGTATATCATTATATATTTTATGAACAATTCCATCGTGCATGCCATGCAAAAAGTGTTGGAGATGAATGCTTATAAATTGTGATAATTATGTTTATGTACAGATACAAATAAAGTGATTTAAACCAAAAAAAAAAAAAAAAAAAAACAGTTTCTCTGACCATAGCATTCTGCGACTTACCCTACAACCAGTGTCTCACTCCAAGTCTAGTTCTACAGCTTTCCTAGACATCACCTGTGCTGGACTGAGTCAAAGACTTTGATGGACTTTGAATGAGATCAGGTGAACCATGTCTACTGGTATTCTCCTTTTAAACAAACAGTCTATTTAACTTCTGCAATTTTGGGATTCTAATAACATAACAGGAATGGACCCCAATCCTAAATCAGGGCATGATTTAAGTTCATGAGATTAAAATTGCTTCAGACTTTGATGCATGCCAACAGAGCTCTTCTCAGAATTAACAGTGTACCCAGAATTGCCTCCTTCTTCAGTTCATACAGGATTACATGCAATGGTACCATATTTAAGTACAATTGTAAATTCTTTTTTTACGGATCTGTTCCTTCTATTACTACTGGAACTGTCTGGATACTTTCTTACACATTGCTCTTGTTTTTGCTTGCAAATGCTGGTATTTTGACTTTGTGTCTTTCAATATGTAATGCAGTATAATTGCTGTGTGTAGAAATTTCAGTGATTAACACTACTTTTGTCTTTTTTCTTGGGCTACTATATCGTTTTTTCAACTATTTTCTCAGCTGTTGCAATTGGGTGATCCCATGTAATCTATCTAAACTTCATCATTATTGAAAATGGTTTGTGGTTCATGTTTCCAATGCTTCTCAGCTACTTCTACATTGTAGCATTTGCACAAACTCCTCTGCAATAGGCTTGCCACATTACAGTGCCTTTCAGTATATGGACACGGTGCCATGTGGGTATCACACCCAGCAATGACATGTGCAACTGTTTTTGCTTCAGTTTTACAAAGCCTGCATATTTCTCTTAAGTCATGATTACTGTGTTCATTTGTTGTGCCAGTCTACTAACATTTGGACATTAAATTACTTTCTATAATCTATTTCATTCAACTGTCTTACTATGTCCATCCATTTCTATTAAATCAAGCAGGTCTTCTCTTGGCTCATTTTCTTCATTTCCTTGCTGTGAAATGATCACTATACTTTCAAGTAAATCTTTTAGAGAAGATTCCAGAACACCCTGTAAATGTCTTCTTCAGATGTATTTTGTTCTATCTGTTGTGTGTCTATCTTGGGCCTCACTGGCCCATCACACTGAAAATTACTGATGAAGTTTCTATTTCCTGCTCTTTCTCTTGCTGTGCATTTCTAACTCTACTTCCATGTGAATCACCAATAAGGAGGTCCAGAACACTGCACTGTGGCATATCTTCTTTGGATGCATCCTGTTTGATCTGCTGCTCCTCCATTAGAGCACAATGTTGCAATATTGTCTGTGTCAGTTTCCAAACTAAAGTCTTCACTTCTCTGATGGTCTATCACTTCAGTTTCTAGTAGTTTAATTTCTGCCTCACTAAACATATTTTTTACATTCCCCCCTTTGTGATCTTATTTTTAGTTCTGTGAAATTTACCATATCTGGGGGGTCTTTGCTTGTATTTCTCTATTTTTGGAACTGCATTTTTTGTAATGAATAGTTTTCTCTGCATAAAGATACCAAATGAAATCTATTTTCCTTTCCCATGCTCATGCCCCTTTTTTCATGCTTTTCAATAACCTCTTTTTATTCTCCATCGTTTTCCACGTTCTCTCTCATTTCCTTTTCCAGGTGGCCCAGTGTTCCTCCATCTAGATAATGTTATTTTTCTGATCGATTGATTTAAAGATGCCAAATTACTGTCTGTAATAGTTTTCTCATGCAAGTACTTTGTTTCCTAATTTCTCTCTCAACTCTCGCTACATATCCGTCTCAAAATTCTGTTTAACATAATTATTTTTTTAAACTATCCACTTTATTCTCTTATAGGCAAGCCATAAAACTGGATCAGGTGCATCTGACATCTCTTACTTGACTTAAACCAGTATTGGTTGGCTTCTATCCTGGACATTATTGTGATCTTGGAAAGTAACCAGATTTACGTTTATCACCATGGTTTTCGCTTCCAGTGTCTAACGCATCTGTAGTTCCCCAAATATTTCTTACTAAACCCCCTTGAACAAGAGTTCCCCTCTTTCCATAGTCCAGTCCTTATTCACTCTTGATTTATCTAGTGTTCTGTTGAACAGCTCCAACAAGGGATTCCCCAACACTGTGAATAACTTCTAAAGACCCTGGAAGGCAGATTATCTGATCACACTGTCTCATCCTTCCTTAGGTCAGCAAGCCCCCTCTCTCCATCTGCCCCCACTCTGCCATGGCATCCATACAATGCCTTACTAGCTCTGATTTCATCCTTTCCAGCATGGTATCCTAAACTCTCCTTCATGAAGAGTTAGTGGATGTATCCATGCAGAATATCTATTTTTTCATCCTTCACGTTCTCCCTTCAATCCTTACTTGGTATGGAGAGATTTGTCACTTTTGATCTCTTTTTACCATTTACCTAAAAAGCTTTTGTCCTTCATCTTTACCCCTTCTACTAACATCATTTTGCTTTGTGCCTATGCTGCTCTCACCAGATTTGTTACCCAATGTTTCTCCTTGTACTGTGTCGCCATATTTGCAGCCTTTCCAACTATCACTGGCATTCCATGTGTTTTGCTCCAATTGTTAGCCTCACATCCCAAAGCGGTCAGATCAGCCTCTGCTCCTTTTCCTTGTCCATGGCCATAAGTACACAACTTGTGATTACTTCCTATACCTTGTTCATCCCCTTAGTTCACTTCTAGATCCCTAACTCCTCTTTGATTCTGATTCTGTTCCTCGGCTCAGCAGAATTCAAACCCCTAATATCTCACATTATCTTTGTATTCTTATCCTTCCCTGCACTCTAAGCGACATAATGATGCAGAGCTGTATCAAGCAAGTTGGGTGCCCGGGGCAACATACCTGTTGCTCCCACCCTCACTGTCTCTAAGTAATCACAGTCAGTTAATGACAGCTTGTAAACTATCACACATTTTTAAAGTAGCAATATACTATTGGCTAACAACGCAGTGCATATATAATAAGCATATTTTCATAATTTTAACAATATAATAACTCATTGTTACCTTTGAAAGAAAAAAACAAACAGTTTGGCAGCTTGTAAACTATCAAACCATTTTTTTACTTCTTATGATACCATAAGCTAACTGGTGCCTTCTGACTCACCATTCATTTATCTCTGCAGTGATGTTATCATTGCTGGTTAAGCATTTTTGCAGCTGGACATCCCCGACTTCCTCTGCTTTGATATGGACCAGATCCATTAAAAATAGTTTTGAAGCAGTCTTGTATCGGTTAGTTGAATTACTAATCATGACTTTAGTTACCATCTAATCCATTTCTACCTTGAATCTCAGGATCTCTTAGTATTCTGGAAGAGGTTGATCCCCTTATTAAAACCAACATCCTCCTCCCTGACATTCTTTCTCCCTGTGCATTTCAGCCTCTCTTGACGTGTCATGGGGCCAGCATAGGTAAGGAAGAGTGTGAACGAGTGGTCAGTATTGGCTTTATCATTATTGGGAAGGAGGAAACCAAACCCATTACATGATTAGCTACTAGGAGGAAAACCAGCATAGGAGCAATCAGAGCAATATATCCATGCCCACCAAACTGTGCACAACACAACAGCTGCATTAGGCAAATCCATGCAAATATGCATGTGCCTTGGGACAGCACCATGGGTGTCCACAGATATTAGGTCATCATGCGAAAGAGCATAAAGGCAGAAGTATATACTATCTGGATGATGATGTTTCCACTGATCTGCTTTCACTCCGGCACTTAGGGTGTTAAAGAGAATGAATTGGCAATTGGATGGAAGGTTTATGGCAGTGGGCACAAGAGGCAAAATGTTAAATAAATTCTAATTCTAGATCCCTATCTTTGCATCTCTCTACCATGTAGCAGTTTTTCTCTGCTATAACCCAAACCACCTTCTTTGACAAGACACTTGTGCTTCTGTGCATGATACATGTCCACAAGCCCCCTTAATGGCCATTTCAGTCAACTCCTGCTATGTCCTACCTCCACTCTCCTTTGACCCAACTCTTAATTCCCTTGGTGATTGTGTCTGCAATTGTCAAAGGCCACTTGTCTATCTCTCACTGGCTCTCCTTCTCACTTTTTGTCTCCACATCACTATCTTTTACATGCACCATTTCCACCTCATGTTGTACCATTCCCAGTGCTCCTCACAATCCCTTCTCATTGCTACCTACCCTGTACTGCAGCGGATCCTTTTCTCATACCTCCTGTACCTTGTACTCTTTTGACAAGTCCTACTCAATGTTACCCCTTTCCTGGCACACTCTTCTTCTTAACCTCAGTCATCTCCTGCTCCTACTACATTACTTTCCTCTCCATCTCTTTGTCCCCCTCTCTGCTATGCCTCCGTAGAATGCACCACTTTTCTTTACCCTTCTGCCCATCCCTCCCACCAAGCTAAGTGTCTCTCCCTGCCTGCTTTTCTTCTGTTCTCCTTATGATGTATTCCCTTGCATAGCCAGGTCTGGGTCTGTAACCACGTTATCTCCTGTCATTGCTGCCTGCTGTACAACCCATATTTGCTTACTTCTCATTGTCATGTCTTTCCTGGATGCCTCTCCCTCCATTTTCCTGCCTGCAGTCTCATTTCCATATACTTATCTGAAAGTCTCCTGACTCCTTGTATTCTATGCCAGTCTCTTTCACTTTTCTCACCACATTCTATTTGCTGAACGATTCTTCACTCCTTCCACATCCTACTTGACATACGCTCCCACATCTTAACTAACAAGCTATCCATATCTAATTTCCATTAAGCATGTTCTTCCCTGATGCTACCCATTCAAAGCTGCCTCAGTCAATCCTTTCCTCATTCACTGAATAACTCACTCCTCCTTTATTAGAAAGGAGCATTCCTTTATTTCTGTCCTATTCTTGGCTCACCTCATTTGGCTCGTCTTGTATTCTTTTTTCTCATTTTTTTAAATAAATTTATTAGCACTTAACTGAGTTTTTTAGTTCTCAAGTGTTTTCCCTGACCTGTTTAGCAAACAGTAGACCGGTAACTACCAGATATTTAAGTAGCAAGCAGACAGTTACCACCATGCCCAGTTTAAAAAAACATTGAGCCACAACAGTAAACAGTATACCAGTATTTTATGCTCCAAAGGCAGTATACAACAAGTACTTATTTTGTAACAAACCGGAATTAAAGTAGCAGATAATCAAGTGCCACTTAATTTAGCCCGGCACCTCTTTAGAAGCATTAGACCAAATATCAAGTACCAAGCCTTTGAAAAATAAATGGAGATTAAAAAAAAAGAAAGAAAAAAGAGAACTCCAAAGATCATTATTTATTTTCAAGTGATCTGGAAGGGTCATCCCTTCACCACTGATTTGGGAGAAAGACATGTCTCTGTATCGCTGTTAACTCTGCGATCATTTCACCACAGAGAAGGGTGAAGGGGAACTGCCTGAGAAACCACAGCTGCAGACTTAGTATATGTATTCCCCTCATTTGCACTTGTAGCTCTGCCATTTTTAAGAATGCTGTTAGGGTCCCTAGAATTTGAATAAGTACCAGTTTCACTCAAATAGCAAGCACAAAGAATGAGGCTGCATCCTGCCTTAACTCCAAATTACAGCTCAGAAGCTAACAAGTGAATGTAAAGATTAGACAGAAATGACTTCATAATAATATGCAGAGTCACTTCAAATGATAAAATAGTAAAACTAAAATAAAAGATACTGTTTCTCAAAATAATGTACACTGGTTTTAAGTCAGAAATTAAATATACAGTGTCTACAAATCTAAGTTACTGTACAATCCACTAGTCTGCAAAACACCAGAATCTGAACTATAAGCCAGATGTTGCAAACTGCACCCCATGAATCTATGATAAAAATAAAGTTCTTAACATGTAATAATTAAAGAAGCCAAAAGCTAAAAGTAATCGTAAAACAATAAATATTAAAATATATGTCTTTGAATGTTGCATATCAAGATTAAAATTTGTAAAGTCTGCAAGCTTAAATCCTTGTACAATCAACTATAAAAACAGTTGTAAATAATTGTGAACCAACATATTTAAATAAGAAGCCAAGTTCTTAATATGTAATTAACTCAATCATTAATAAACTTGACCTAAAAAGGAATAAAACAAACCTATGTTGAAAATTAAGTTACAGAATAACACAGCTCAAATTTCACACTTTGCTTCCTGTTTTTGGCAGTTAAACTTGCCAACCCCACACAACTCTCTCTCATTCCTGCTCTCTTTTGCTTGCTAAGTGTTAAAGTGCCTAGGACTAACTCAAGAATGGGATAATAGCATAGGTAGGTACTAGGCCCTAGGGCCTATACAAGCCCAGCCAAAAAAAGTTACCCTGGCTTTTGTCACCCAAGAAAATTATTTTCCTGTGCCACTGTCTAGCAGAGCCACAGAAGTGATCCCCGGGGTGAATTTCCTATTTCTCATCCAATCAAGATTTTTCTTGAAGAGTGCTAATGAGGAGCTTTGTTTGATATAGATAGGTAGTTTATTCTAGAGTATGGGAAGTCTCTGGGATAGGAATCTATCCCTCCGGCATATTCTGTTTATTGTCTAGACAAGGTTTTGGTCCCTAGAACGTGTAGCTCGGAGGGATTGGTTTCTTTAAGTGGAGCATGGTCAACAGCTCTGGGTTTAACATAGCTTTGTATGTTGGGCAGAGATCATCTTTGAGTAGGCGATATGCAATTGAGTAAAGCTGGAGTGTTTTGAGACTGTCTGCGTAGGGCATCTGTTTGAGGCCGGTAATCCTCTTTGTGAGATATTTCTGTGGCCTTTCCAGATGTTGTAGATGTTTTGTGAGGTACATACCAAAAGGGGTGCTGTACTCTATAATGGGTCTAATGAGTAGAGGAGAACAATGATGTGATTATCAAAGGAGAGACTACTGTACACCTGTGTCCTAAGGTCTCTTATCACACCTTTGTTGTCAAGTATACTACCGTCTATGTTGTAGTTCATGGGTACTGAGTTTTTACCAAAGGGGATGACAATGCACTTTTTGGCATTGTGCTTGAGGCCATGGCTTTGACACCAGGCATCTGTCTCAGTGAGGCCCTTTTGTAGGATGTCCACATAGTTAGGAGTTTTGATTATGGCTCCTAGTTTGCAGTCACATCTGCCAACTTCGTTAGCCAAAGACCTTCTGTGTTAGCCTGTACTTCAGAGAAGTAGATACAAAACAGGAGAGGACCCAGGACTGAACCCTGTGGTACTCCACTTGTCACTGGTTTAAAGTCAGATTTCACAGTGTGGGTTCTGTCAATGTTACAAAATTTGGTACTGTCTTTTTAAAAATTTGTAATGCCCAATGTGCACATTTTGGCACCAAAAGAGTTTATTTAAATGTTGATTGTCAAAAATGGCATTCCGTTCTGATGAAGTCTGTATTTTACACAGATGAAAGCGCTTAACTAATATATATTTTTTTATGGTGTTATCTTTTATGGTGATTTTCCTCGAACTTTGATCATTGGAACCATACTAAATTTTTTTTCCTGTTCGAGCCGTGTTATTGTGGACCGCCTATACCAGTGACTTGTCTGTTTATTTTTACCAGTGTTGCTTGATTCAGTGGTTACTTGTCCTTCTGTTGTATGGCAGGGGACCACCAAATTGGCTTCCTTTTTTTTTTGTAGGATAGCATCTTGGTTCTGCTTGGGATAGCACGATCCATGCACTCGTGTAAGTGCTTATAAAGTGCAATTGTGTAGGATTCAGTAGTCGTAACTGTATTGTCCATCTGCATGGGTGTCAAGAAGTTCACCACTTCTGTCTTAAGAAGCATGAAGTTGGCTTTGGAGAAATTTTTTACTGTGGTTTCCTTAATGGGGGGTGGGGGCAGGATGTGGATATCTAGGGTGATTAGCTTATGGTTGGATCGGACCAATGAAGCGTTGACTTCAGGTGTGGAACACCGGTCACTCATGTTGGTAATGACTAGATCTAGGATATTGTTGCCCCTGGTGGGGTTGTGGATAAGTTGATCCAGGGCATTGGAGTTTATGATTTCCAGAAAGCATTGAGCGAAGGAATTGGTACACGAGTAGTTTTCCCAGTTAATGGTGGGGTAGTTAAAAATTGCCCATTATTAGGGTGTTTGGTTGAACCCTAATATTTTCCAGTACATCAAGAAAAGAGGAGTGGGAATCCTAGGGCATGGTGGGGTATCTGTAGCAAGCTGCAATTTGGATTGCAGTTTTGCCCAAAGTTAGTTGCACTTGGATAACCTCGGATGCATTATGCTGAGCAGCTAGCCTGGAAGTGTAGATATCCTTAATGAATATGGACACACCTCCGCCTTTGGTGTTCCGGTCCAGGTTACATGGCCGAAAAGTGTGGTATGAGTTATAGCCTGGTAGTGCAGAGGTGCTCTCTGGAGCCTTGAACCAGGGCTCAGTCACTGCACAGATATCGATGTTCTCCATTTTAAGGAGTGCCTTGAGTGAGTGCATTTTTAGATTTAGACTTCTAGCATCGAGTAGCATCACCCTCCGTTTTTGCCTGTCTGTTCCTGTTACAGTGGTGAATTTGTCATTTGAATCATGCCTAAAAAAGGCACTATAGGGGCAGCAAGAACCTTAGCCAGTATCCAGAATCCCAGGGGTGATGGGTGCAGGCCAGCTCTGGCAAAGCATTGTGGTCTGTCAATCATGTCATCCCAGGCAGACAGAAAATGGATCCCTTTAGAATGACACAAGAAGTTTAGCCAATTGTTGAAGTCAATCATTTTGTCCTTGTACTGCCGTATCATTCTGAGTGATGGCAGAATGCTACTCAGGGCTAGGTTCATAACTGCCTGGGCTACAAGATCGGAGAGCTCTTCCATGTCTCTTTTCATGTAGTCCAGGGAGGTACGTCTCAGGTCGTTCACACCAACATGGACAATGACAGAGTCATATCTGTACTTGTTGTGGAGTGACCTGAATGCTTGGTTATGTAGCAGATCCTGGCACCTGACAGGCAGCTGACAGTAACCTTCTCCTTGTTTAGCCTGGTGAGTGGGACATCAGTGTGTCTGACTATAGAGTCACCTATGACTAGTGTGTTGGGTACGTTGTTTTGCCTTATTGGCTCTGGTTGAGTGGCACACTGAGTCTGCAGGCTCCGTTTCATTTGGGTTGTGTTGGGTGGTGGAGGTTGCTTTCATTTCTGCTTTGGAGGTCTCTCTTGCTTGAGCAGATTATTATTGAGAGCCTCCGTGAATGTTTTTATGTTTCTATGTGTGGATTTTGGTGGTGCAGATTTAGTGAGACTATGATGAGTGTGGTGTGGTGCAGGTGTTTACCTTCTCCTCTTGACTCTCAAGTTCTGTCTTGGTTGGAGACAGCTTTACCTCTAGTTTGGCTAGATAAGTGCATCTCTCACAGGTTGCAGTGTTGGGTGGTAGGAGGAGAGGGTTGCCTGTGTACATGAGGTAATTTCTACATTGCCCCAAGATGCCCAGATTCATCAGACAGGAGAGAACACTGGGAGCTGACCCTTGGACATGCCTGAATAAAAAAATATTTTCATCTAGGTAAGTGAGGAAAGTGAGTACACGAGCTGTTTTTCTCTAAGCAAGTAAGGAAAGTAAGTACAAAAACTGTTTTCCTCTAGGTGAGGACAGCTGAGTGCTGTAGTAATTAGTAGCTTATTTAGTGCTTACAACAAGTTCTGAACAAGTGCTGATCACGAATAAGCAAATTCAAGTGCTAAAACTAAGAATCTGTATCTGGACTAAACTAGTTACAGGAAAAGGGGGAAACAAGTGCAAATGTGGGCTTTTAAATCAGAAAGTTGAGAGAGATGGAAAAACTGCCCAAACGGCCAATAACTACAATTTCTGGGCCAGAACCACTCCTTATGTGATAGCTAGGTTACCCAGTGCTCACCACTCCCACTGATGAGCTAGAAGGCTTCCCTCCAACACAGAAAGCTTGGGGGGCTCAGAAGCTTACATACAGTCATGGATACAGCAAATCTGAGTCTGGATTACACTAGTTACAGGAAAGGTAGGCTTAGATCTTTTTTTATACAGGAAAGTAGCTAAAACAGCAGTAAAAGCAATTAAAACGCAGTGCAAGCTAGCACACAAGTATGTAGCAGTGTTAGACCAAACCATTTAAAAAAATACAATTAAATTAAAAATGACTAAAAACAAGTACAAAGAGAGTCTATTAGGTAGAATGAGGTAAAGAGATGGGACTGGGGGGGGGGAGGTGTCCCAGATCAAATCTACAGTGGGGGCGGGCAACTGCAAAAGCCTCCAAATTTAAACAAGACAGAAATAGGGAGGGTGGGTAGAGAAAAAACAAACACTTTCAGCAGAGATCTGAAAAACTATACAGTGAAGCAAAAATAACAGTGCACAACTCTGAAGTCAGCCAGAAATGATATAAAATTAGTCAATCAACAATTAACAATACACAACTCTGAAGTGCCAGAAAAATATACTTAGCTCTGTACATCTCCAGATAGTTTGAAGAGCACTCAGGACACAGGAAGGTTCAAGCAATAATACAGGAAGGCTCCAGCAATACTCCAGCATAAGAAAATGAAATAATTTCTAGAAAGGTACTTTGATTTTTTTTTCAATAATTTGCCAGGTATAATAGGGACAGTGGAAACATAATGACATAATAGAAGGGTGTTAAGCTATGCCAGTTTACAACATTTGGTAGAGACAAACACCAAAGAGCTTATGTTGTGTCAGTGAATATAATTATGTTAGGTGCAGTTATTAACTGGACTATACCGATACACTTGAAATACTTCCTGCCATATCTCTTTGTTCCTTCTTTTCCATGAAGTCTTTCAAAAGCTTAAGTAAGTCTTCCCTCAAAGTCAAGAATATACAGAGAAGGGGCATGACCAAGATGGCTAACTGAGAGCAGCAACTAGTGAAAGCTCTGTGACTGAAAACTTTTAACTGACAGAAAATATGATCACAAAATTAAAATCTGGAGATACTTTACAGCTAATTTTATTCACCAATAGTCACAGAAAAGATTAATTACTTCAAGTTCTTCAAAAGCTGCAATTTTCCTGTCAGAATTTCAACTGCTTGGTTAAGAGAGAACTCACTTCAACACGAGCCACTCAAAATAGTACTCCAGATTCTTTTGTTAAAAATGACATCCAGTCACTAATATCTAGTATGTAAAATACATTACTTAAATGAACAATCTGGATAGTGAAATATAAAGTTTCAAAGAAGAGTCCAGAAAAAAAGATGTAACAATTAGAAATTCTTTTGAAACAAAAAAAAAAGTGCACAAATCATCAGTATGGAAGAATCTTTAAATGATAACAAAGGGACAATAGCTGAAGATGAGTCTTAGGCTGAATTTCCTTTAAAACAAAATAACTGCATCACAGATACAGGGAATGTTTTAGAAAAGACAGACAAAAATAACACCAGAATTTATGGTATACCTGAAAAGTACGAGGCAGACAATATAATAAACTTCTTAACAACCTGGTAACAACATAAATCATTAAAGCCATCTGATATTATCTTTTGTAACTGAAGGGGCAAGTATATCCCTGAGAGCACATTCAAACCAGGAAAACTCACCACCATGTTCAATTACAGTTAAGTTTATGTACAGCTTAGAAAAAGATCACATTTTAAAGACAGCATGCTCCAGCACACCTATTAAAATAGTTGAACATGTAGTCAGATTTGACAATGATTATTCATGTAAAGTAATGAGAAAAGAAAATTCTGCTCATCACGGATTAAAAAAAAACTTTAAACAACAATATTAAAGCCACATTAATGTTTCCTGCAAAGACCATTTTTTTCTTAAGGAACTAAAATATTTGCACACTTCAGGAGGCATTCACGTCTGTTAAAAATACAATTTTTAATAATACTGAAGAAATGGATTGGAGCACTATATCTCTCAAGAGACAGAAAGAGTTGAATTCCTGGAAATTCTAAAATGAAAAAGTTTAAACACAAGTGACTTATTGTCTGTTTGCAGGGCTTTTATTTTCTGAAACATTAGATTTGTCATTTAAGTAAAAGGTGAGTATTGAACTTTAAGCTTCAAAACATATGCAAGTATATTTATATTAAGCTAAACGCTTTTAACTAAACTTATAAATGTATTTCTAAAAGTTAAACAAATACCTTCTGCAAGATAATGTCATTAAATTATAAGCTTTAGAATTGGTAAAAGACTAAACAAGTTAAGAATTTTATTTGTTTTAACTTTGCTTAGTGTGTGCATTGCTGATTTAACTGAATGTCAGATCTAAATAATATGCCAATTAAAAGTGTTGAAATGCTGGCGATTTTATTTTCTTTGTTCTTGTGTAACACAATCCTTTCACAGGTCATTCACGAACCAATTAATGCTTAAAAAGCTGAACAAAAAAAGAAAGTTCCAGATGTGTGAAAATGCTTGATTCTTGCTTGCCTTTTTTCCTGCCTGCTCCTCGATTCTTGCTTGCCTTTTTTCCTGCCTGCTCCTCAATCTATTCTAAAGAAAATCCCGAGTTCTAGAAGAGATCAAAGTGATGTCTGTGGGAACATGAAGCACCTTAATTTTGGCCGTAACAAAGAGTAGAAAAAATGAGAACTTCTTTTCAGGTATATGTGAGGAATGTACTCGAAATAATATTTTTGGTAATATTTATTTAGAAGTGAAAATCAGTAGTAATGTTTTATATTAAGAGGTTGCTGACATAGAATTTGCTTACATTATTGCCGAATGTTTAATAGCTTATGCTGTAGTGTTATTAAATCTAGCTACATATTAATGGGAAGAAATAATGATAGAGGTTTACTACTGGTTAGAACAGTTTACAAGAATTAAGAAGAATGAGAAACTTGAAATTAGCAGCTGCTGTGTGTTGCGAGTTGTGATCTGTCATTTTCACATGCCCTAATCAAATTCTAATGTCAAGATGTAAAGCTTAGATCAGAACAGCAATTTGCAATGGCTAAAACACATATTCAAATTAAGCGAGCAGGAATTACATCGTCATGGTTGCTTATAATACTAGAATTAATAAAAAGAGTGCACATCTTGTGAATAACATGCAAATGCATAATGAATGAAACATCTACTATGTAAGATTAATGATTACGTAGCACTTTGATGGGAGATTTTAGAAATCCAATTTATATAAAATAGGTTGAATACCAGTTGAAAAATAAGACAGAAAAGCATATTTAAACAAACTGCTTATAGGAAAGATATGAATTACATAATGTGATTGTAAAATATGAGATCTATAACAAAGAAAATCATACAAAATATTCAAAATTTCCCGAAAGCTAGAGCTTGGTCATGTGAACTTTGAAGCTTTTTGCATATTGAAAGTTATTAGACTTACTAGGACTACCTGAAATAATTAATTTCATAAGTTAGAAATGACATTTGAATATTATTGCTGAATCAGTACATCCATTTTGATAGAAAATGAGTAGATTTTAAGATATTTATAACCAGCAAGGGAAAATGTGATTTGGATTAAGCACATTGTAACTTCGGAATACAATACAGACTGCATTTTTTTTATTCCGTAGAAATAGCAAGGCATTCTCTTTGACCTTAGTAATGTACATATTTTATGATTTAATTTAAGAAACTAAAGAATTTTTAAGTATTGTGATATTTATCACATTAAGAGTGTTACACAATTTGACGATATAGACACTTGTACTTTTAAAATTAATTCAGAGTTTTTGTTAGATCTATAAAATATGTATATATATTTTAGCATGATACATATATACAATATATGTACTGATTTTCCATTTGTATAATAGTTTAATAATATGAGATTGCCTGTCGCCTGTCACCTGTAAATTTATCTACATTTTTATCTTTGTTCTGATTATTTAGAGATTCAGTTATAATACTGAATGATCAAATAATTTATGAATATTTAATGGATAATTTATACTGCTATTATATAAACATGTATAAAGCACACTATTTGCCGGATTATTTAATATTTTTGATCAACAGAAGAAAATTATTAAACTTATGTAGTAATAAGGAAACAGCTTCAAATGGGAAAGATATATGAACAATTTAATAGTCTCTTGTTATTTTTAACTTATAGATTATTTGTAAGTCAATATAGATTTTGGATTGCTTTTGATGAATTTTTAGATATTATTAGGTAGATTGTTATTTGATAGATGAACTAGAAACTTCAGTAACTATAGTAGGTTATGTTTCATTAATGATTATATATATATATATATATATATATATATATATATATATATAGTTACAATTGTAATCTTGTTTCTGTTTTAAGTGTTTTAGTACTTTTGTTTGTTGAAAGTAAGAATTCAAAAAATGTGAAATGTTAAGATAGAGTTGGAGGAATACATTAGAGTCTTGTATAGAACTACATTAATATGGTAGATAAATGTGTCATACTATCTCCTAAAAGAAATCTTCTCAAATACAAAGTATGGATAGTTTTAATCTATTATCCATTACTGTAAATAAATTAAATATACCTAAAATTAAATAGAGGAGATATTATACTCTTGCAAGAGACTTGCTTGACTGATAAGGATATACAGTATTTAAATAACTTAGGTTATGACATGTTATAATGAGATTATTTTAACAAAAAGATTACAGGAACTGCTATATGTTGGAGAAAATCTACTGTAATGCCTAAAATCATGAAATCTTTCAATAATTCCAAAGGAATTTATACATTTGTAGTATTTAAATATAATTTCAAACTATATACACCAGCTGATTTTTACTTGATGCCTGGCATAGGTGCAAGAGTGGCTAAGTCACAAACTTATTACAAAGTCATTGGAAGGTTAAGTTTAATTTTAGCTGCATATCTAGTACAGAAGACAAAAGTGAACAGAAGAAAGCTAAAATTCTAGTATCAGCTAAAGCACTAAGCAGACAGATTAATACTAATTTAGTTGATTTAATAGTAAAAATTAAATAGTAGCCTCCAAAACAAAGGGAAACCACAAAGCCTTCTTCAGTTACATCAGAAACCTCCATGGCAAAGCCCACGTTTGTTCCGAATTAGTACTTAATGGTATCACTTACACTGATCCTGTTGACTTAGCCAATCTGCTAGCAAATAGGATCAGCGCAAACTTCACCCCTACCCCCCAAAGGCCCAATCAACATCCTCAATACTTGTCTCACACCTCACATCTCCATAGATCAAGTGTTAAAGGCCCTATCCAAGGCAAAGAACACAGCTTCCATGGGACCTGACAGTATCCCAGGATGTATTTCGCACCATCTCCAGCAAGAACTAGCACCACCATTGAGCATCCTATACAACCACAGCCTAAGTACAGGATTCATTCCAGCAGAGTGGAGAACTGCCATTGTCATCCCTTTGCACAAAGGTGGTGCCACTACTGACCCTGGAAACTATCACCCCATTAGCTTCACAAGTCTGATCTGTAAAGCCATGGAGCTTATTATTATTATGGCTCTCATAAACAAGGACATAGGCAATCTCCAAGCACTTGACCCCACCCAGTTCAGATTTGCCAAGGGCAGATCTTGCCTGTTGAACCTGGTTGATTTCTTTGAGACTGTCACCAAGGCCCTGAATGAGAGAAAGTCAGTCCACACAGCTTACTTTGACTTGGCAAAGGCTTTTGACACAATCCCCCACTTGGGCATTATTAAAAAGCTAACACAGCTTGGAGTAAATCCCTATCTCATCAGGTGGGTGGCCAAATGGCTCACCGATAGGACCCACAAGGTCAAAACAAGCACCTCCACCTCTGACAGCAGACCTGTCACTAATGGTGTTCTCCAGGGATCTGTCCTGTACTGTTTGGCATCTACTTCTCAGTGGTCCAGGCAAAAACAAAAGGCCTGTGGCTGAACAAGTTTGTGGATGACTGTGAGTTGGGTGCTGTCACTGACTCCCCAAATGATGTTAACATACTACATGAGGGTCTCAGCAACAAATGACTGGTGTCAAAGGCATGGCCTTAAGTTAAATGCAAAAAAATGTATCATACCATTAAGCAAAAACATGGTCCCTCCTGATTACCACATCAATGGC